>NW_015112860.1:49451-140223 GCF_001443285.1 Poecilia latipinna | reverse complement strand
AATCTGCCAGATGTGTAAAATAATTTTGAACTTTCCTCTTTCTCGGGGTGACATGTTAGTTTTATCCATGTAGGCTCACCAACCCTCTTTCTTTTTGCTTCTTTGCTTTTTCTTTTCCTCCCGGCAGGCGATCTACAAAATGGTCGGCACGGTGATCATGATGAAAATGAACGAAGATGGCTTGACGCCCGAGCAGAGGGTAGACAAGATCTTCTCCAAGATGGATAAGAACAACGACGACCAGATCACGCTGGAGGAGTTCAAAGAGGCGGCCAAGAGTGACCCGTCCATCGTACTACTGCTGCAGTGCGACCTCCAGAAATAGGCCGGGACGCGGCAGAGAGAGCGCCCCCACCAGCCGCCACAGACTGCACAGAAAGAATTTCATGTTCCATTCAGTTTGCAGCTATTTCCACTGAAAAAAAAAAGAAAAAATTATATGCTTGGACTACCTTTCAATGGATCTGCTTCTTGTATTTGAAACACTCGTGTGCATGAGAATGTTATTTGCTATGAAACAAAAACATCGACACACAGCATACAGCAGTGTGCAGGTGCACACCAACGCCACAAAACCAACACCTGCAAACACACACACACCCACACACATCTCTACATATAAACAACTTGCACAAATAACTATATATATATATGATGAAATATAAATATGAATATATATTACAATTATTTATAGATCAACTGCCAAAATGTGAAGTGTGCAAAAGTATTTTCCATTCAGTTTCATTCTACCATAGCTTGCGCATCATGTGATGTGCTGACGTTGAATTTGCCGCTACTCTATTTATTGTTCCGAGTTTACTGATGCTAGCTGTGCGTGTTTCACCAAACCTGTCGACCGAACCGAACGCCTACAATGGCGTACCTTCTTCCAGTACCCCCATCCGTCTTTTCAAATATTAGCTCTAGACGAGGCGGATTGGCCCGAGTTTTCCCGCCGAAACGAGCCTGTACCGTCCACCAATACAGTCAATGTTGTTCATTTGCATGCCTTTAGGTTCTGCCTTAAAAGTCGAATTTCCATCCGGCGATTGAAGACAGAAAGCCTTATCAACGCGACGCAGTGACTCTTGAGGGGAGACAGTTTTTTTTTGTTTGGTTGTTTTCATTTTTTCTTTTTCAAAATAAATCAGCCTGCTGTAAGTCCTCCTACGAGTATTCTTGTACGGGTTGTAAGCTCTGTGGTCCGTTGAGACCTTTTCTTTGGATTGCTTTTAACTGTGGGAGCATGTTTCCTTGTAGATTAGCTGTGCTATATGTTGCTAAGACCTAAATATCCCGTGCCCGATGTGTATTTGAGCACATTTATCTCGTTACAAGTTGGCCGACACCGAGCGATGAGGACTGTCGTTTTGGACGAGAGCTAAACTAGCAGAACTCCGAGGTACACCCAATGAAGGCGACTGATTTAGGATTGAACAGGCTGGAGTTATATTAGGAAAACTACTCTGATTCAACTCTCTACTTATTTGTCACATTTAGTACATTTTGGCTCATAGGTTGCATATCGTTACAAGGAATTAAGAGTCTTTGAGTATTAAAGTAACCCAGAGGCGAGGTGTTTGTGGTGTTCCTAGAGGACAGCTCTTAAGGTCAAGATTTTCTGTTCAGTAGGTTTTTACAACTTGCCCTCTTCGGCCCCTCAAAGTATTTCTCTTTTACCAGTCAGTCTGATTTTTGTATGTTTTTTACTCCCTTTGTTTCATATGTTCTACACATCGAAGTCCAGTGAAGTAGTACCTCCCAACGGTGACATGACTAACTTTGCTTGGCCCCAGTATATTCCAGACTTTATGTATTTATTTAGTGGGATGACAGAAGAAAGAAGCAGATTTGGCAATAAAGATTTATCATGTTAGTCCATCTTCATCCCTTCAGCAGTGTGGATTGTAACCCTGGTAAAGTGTCTAATCTGAACATCTTAGGCCTGATGATGTTTCTAACTACGACCCTGTTACTGCTGAGAGGATACCAAGTCAGGAATGGCAACAGTGTAAAAATACAAAACAAAACAAAAAAAAGCTATTCTTTTGTAGCATGTATTGTGTCCCTGAAGACATGGCTGCACTACTCCCTGTGTTGTGATTTAATCTAATAAAATAAACTCTATGGGCAGTTGTCTGGTCTGATACCTCAACCAACCATCCTTTCAACCAACATTCACGGCCGAAATATTTGGAATTTCCAGGAATGGAAAAGTGTGGAAAAATGTTTGATTTTCCAGAGTTTATCCATTTCTTGCATGAGAAAAACTTAGTAATGCTTAATAAATTCAACAGTTTCTACTTTGATGTATTTATTTTGTATGAACACTTATTCAGAAATTAAAAAAAAAAAAGTTCATTTTACGATTTACTTTGTAGACATCCTTAAATTTCGATTGAACTGCAAGCGTTTCTTAAACTGGATCTAAAACGCCAAACTAGCAATTAAGCTATTATTTTTTGAAGTCCAAGTGTCTCTAGAATTTGAACAAAAATGATTTATATACTGCAAAAATACCACATTTTTTTGTGGTTGGTGGACCTGTTGCTAATAAAATGTAGCCAGACATTAACAAATGCTAAATAAATTCCAAGCGAGCATTAGCTCAACGCTACTGTAAGCTAACTTTGAACATGAAATAGATATTTACAAATTTCAACTTTCACTGTTACCTGTCCCTAATTCTTCCAGGAGGCAGTTTGTACTTCTATTTTACTTTTTAGACCATTGTTTAAAAACTGAAATTCTTAATGTATAAATTTATTTGGTAAATTAGACCACTTTTGGATTTCAGCTCTAATTTTGTTGTAGATATTACTAAAAAGTGACACCTCCTGAGAAAACTTTTTTTTTCAAAAGGACATATAAACATTTATATATTCCCGTGTAAAGTTTAAATTGAACTGATTGATGGGTGAAAATAATTTTAAAAATCCTTCCCAAAATATATTCTCATTTTGAGGATTTACATTTAGACGTGTCAAACACATAAGCAGAGTCCTTCTAGTTGCATAAAGCTCTAACTGAAGTGTATTGATCTCACAGGCTTACTCGGAGGGCAACACTATTACATAATTATATGAAGAATGTGATGAAAAGAAGGGAAACAGGTTTTTAGAAAAAGAAGCATTTATTTTACAGAAAAGTTTAACTCTACATGAGCAGTTCATGTTGACTCCAGCTTTTAGTCAGATGACTAAAAATATCAGAACCATTTCTGCTGAACTGGATGGATCAAAATAAAACAGTTAAATAGAAACTATCTGGCTTCGATTTAAAGCAAGAGAAATAAAAGAAAATGTGTAAAACGGTATTATCCACAATTGTAATCACAAGCATAAACCAATCAAAATGGGAAATAATTGTTTTTTGTTTTTACAAAGAATGAAAACTGAAAGATGAGAGGGCCTCGGAGACGCTACTTCGGAGGGTCTGTGTTGATGCCATATTTCTCTTTTAAGAGCTTCAGCTGTTCCTCTTTCTTCTTCGTGTCCATTTTCTGGAACGCCTGCAAAAACAATAACACGGAAATCCAAATTTAACTGGAACCAAGGCGACGGATTAACCCTTTCCCACACAAAGTGAACATTATTTGGCTTTGCTTGGGGACCAGACTGTGGAAGCTTGTGCCATCGAGACGTACTCTGTTTGCATTGTAGTAGAGAACCACGAGGTAACGGTTGCAGACGTTGAAGCCCGACAGGTGGTCGCAGGCATTCTTGGCATCAAAGATGTCTTCATACACGACATAAGCTGTTCCTCTGGTTTCAGGTGTGTTCCCTCTGAGAAGAGAAACAAACACAGTGAGCACCAGACCAACCTGTGCAGTTTAATTATATAAAGCAAAACGTAACATATGCCGAGGACGTCCTGGATTAAACCAATAATCTTCTTTGTATAACAATAAAACAGCAAAAGCAAAAGTCTCGCAAGTAAAGCACGTGGGTGATTTTTACCGTCAATGTAGGAAAACATTCCATCTTTACAAAAACATTAACAAAGTTCAATATATTCCCCAAAAAAGTGTCTGAAACTGAGCTTACGTTCGGATTTGTCGTATTGGTCCGTATTTCCCAAAGATATCATACATCTCCTCAGCTGTAATCTTGTAAGGAAGATTCCTGACATACAGGATTCTGTTCACCTCAGGAGGTAATCGGATCTGCAATGAAAAAAAAAAAATTCACTAATCACAGAGAAAGAAACAATGTTTAGATATATCAGAGATTGTTTACAGCTTCTCAGACCTGTACAATGGTTTAAAAGAAAATAGAAATGCATTCCAAACCATTTATTTGTACACGACTAGTAAAGAAACCAGTTTAAGTAAAAATTATAGCTGAAAAAGATTATTACTAGATTTTTAACTTGTAGCTACCATATTATTTCGTATTTTCAATGAACATTTAACGTTTTAAGGGCTTGGTACCAACTTTGAGCAGCTCTGCTTCAAACTCTTAACATATTTATAATTGATAGACT
Source organism: Poecilia latipinna (assembly GCF_001443285.1). Taxonomy (NCBI): domain Eukaryota; kingdom Metazoa; phylum Chordata; class Actinopteri; order Cyprinodontiformes; family Poeciliidae; genus Poecilia; species Poecilia latipinna. The sequence goes on along the minus strand of NW_015112860.1, from coordinate 135,738 downwards.
TCTGCCAAAATCTTCCAAGCTTCTGAAACGTTTGTTTTATTAGTAAAAACACGCAATATTAAACATCTTTATACGTAAACACCCATATGCTAATAATTAGCATCCATGTCCGACAGCATTTTTCGCCTCGTATACAATTAGGAAAATTCCTAATTGTAGTGTGTAGGTCTCACACAATAATAAAGTATTACAGAATTCAACGTCAGTGCAACAAATATAGAAATCAACACTGCAATAGCTTTAAATAAATAGAGTAACCGAAGCTCTTCTCAGGCGCTCTAGTTAGCATGCTAACGGCTAACCGTGTGCTAACAATGAACCGGATATTAACTATGTAAGGACTCAGCTAATATTTACATTAGTCGATTGGTTTTAACTTACGTTAGCGCGTTTCGCTGCTTGCATAGCCATGGTGGTAGGTTAATTTGAACAAAATACGTAGATAAATAGCAAGCACGCAGTGTTCTGGGTTTTCCTGTCGTCGTCAAAATGGCAACAGTCGCTGGTTTGTGACAAACTTCCGGTTACAAACTTAGAGGCAAACAACGTAGTGCTGCCCCCTGTGATGCTGAAATGAATATACAAAATTCATCACACGTTGACCGTTGTTGCTCATGCTAAGTTGTCGAAACAGTTAGGTTTACACTAATTCTGACTGTATATCGTAAAATATATGCAGATATGTAAGTTAGCGACCAGTATAGTATATTATTGTCCTAATGAAGTAATCCTAAATATGTTTTTCTTTTATCTTACTCTGTCCCTATTGATGGGAGAGTCGAGAGATGTTAAATTGCTAAAATAACAACAAAAAAACGAGCCACTGATTGAAACAGGTCATTAAATAAATCGTTAAACATGATGTGTATTTATGTGTTTTGTTGTGTAATTAATACATTGCTTAAACATTTCAATATTTATGTAAAAGTATATTTATATTCTATTTATTTACTTGCAGGTGTATATAATGAATTTATTTCTATGTTAATTAAGATACGACACATAAAATACTTACTTTCCTACTTGTTGCTTTTAGCCTTCAATATACACAATTCTAAATATAAATAAGATATATTTGTATCCAATTCTAAATTCTAAAAAAAATAATAATAATAATGACAGGTCCTGGTCATTTTCCACTTTTGGATTATCGTATCTTTTTCAGTTTCGGGCTTTTCGAACAAAAACCAGACAAAAAGAAAACACCACTGCAGTATAGCTGTGTTATGTCCAAAAATGTCCACTAGGTGTCTCTATATGTCATCAGCTTCACAAGCCATTACCTGGCCTTGAAAGGCTGCTTAGTACTCTGACCTCCGAATTAAAGTAATAAAACTGACACAAGCAATAGTAAGGAAAACAATAAGAAATCAAAGATGCAAAGTTTGGAGGTAGTACTGCAATAGAAGGAATTATGATGCATTGCCAGGTTAAATATTGGTGACCGTAACAATTCACGAAAAAGCTAAACTTTTGGTTTTAGCATTTAATGAAATACACAGCTCAGATAATCTCTCTGATGAGGAAATATATCATAGAAACACAGTACTGTCACTGCATCTCAGTATTTGAAGAAAACAAAACAGGAGATCCTTTAGCTCTGCTTCTACACACGTTTAAAGTGAAAAGAAATATTAATAATGCTTGTCAGACCACACCTGGGAAAAATGATTTAGGCTATAAAATGTTACCACATATATGCCAGATAAAACAGATCATATTAAAATGGAGTAGCATGATTTGGGAAAAGGGTAAACTTCCATCAGTATGAAAACAAGCTGTAATTGTTCCAACCAGTGAAAGACAGCATTTTGTTACCTTATTAATGAAGGAAAACAAGATGAAATAGAAAAGAGGAAAATGTAATGACTCAACTCCAAATAGGAGATTTAGGTGTCACCGACACTACTACAACAGCCAAGCATCAAGGATACACACATTGTAACCAGACTTCCATAAAGATCCTTTTTCAGTCGCCATGAAGGAAAAAAACCCAATTTGTGGGTTCTTGGAGGTTCAGTCAGTTAACATGTACAATAAGGTTATTTCCTTTCCAAAGACAATTAGATTATTTTGATGAATCTAGTTTTTTTTGTTTGTTTTTTTTTTAACCCCTGGCCTATTTTCCAGAACCACACTCCAGTCTAGTTGGCGGTGAGACACTTAAATTAATTTTCCAGCCACCAATTAAATCAAAAGAAGAAGACCTCTGAATTAATTCATGATGAAAACGGTAGAGATTCATAGCTGTTCTCATATCTGTCAGAAACATATTTTTAATAAGTGTTTGACATCTAAACATAAGTTAATAAATGAAGGTAGCTAAAGCTTAACATTAAGTTATATTTTTATTTAGTCTTTTTTTATAAAATTATTAATACTCACATTTGAGTATTAATGGTTTTTAAACTCACCGTTTATGTTTCTTTATTAATTATTATTAATGCCTAAAAATTAGACAACGTATTGTTTTATATTTTTGAACGCTATTTTATTTAACCTAATGGTATTTCCGGGTCACGCGAGGAGGAAAAAAAAAAAAAAAAAGAGAGGGAGAGAGAAACGTTAGGCACGCGCTTGTGCGGGGTTTTAGGCTAGCGACCGTTAGCTAACGGCTGTGTGCAGTAAGGTTTGCTCATTAAACTAAATTCCTCTGGGAACAGCTAAACTTCTCACGGAGAACACAAAACATCGCAAGAGAAAAGCATCGTGATTGGACCGACTTTTAAAGCAGTAGAAAGTCCGGAAAGTTTCGACGCCGTTAACGTCTGCGCGGCTGCTCGTGGATCTGCTGGGCGGAGGTGAAAACGCCAAGGCGGCTTGTTGGTGAGCTAGCGTCACTTCAAGTGTTAAGAGGATTGGACAGGTTCGCCAAAAATAAAAAAACGGTGAGAGTTTACATATTGGAGCAGATAATTTTCGATTAATTACGGCTAAGGCTTTGTGTGACAACTGGAAGACCGTTAATAATTAAGCGAACATGACCTGTTATGTTAACGGCCGTTTTATTTAGTAACTTAGCCAAGTTGCTACTGAAAGTAAAATTAGCTAACTGCATCACATATGGCGTTTTTCTGACAAAAGGATAACGTCTTTTGTTGATCTCGCATTGATTGTTAGGAAAAACACAACGTTTTTTTTACACAGTTATCTGTTCGGATCTCAAATCATATATTTGCATGGTAAACTAATCTTGCTGTGGTCGGTAGTATGAACATGTGTCGGTGTCCTGTTGGTTTGGTATACCCTGTCAGAATAGCATACCGGAAGTCCACAATGCTATGCTCTAAGTAGCGTACCAAGGGTTAAGTTTTGATAGGTATTACACTGAGTTAGCATATTCCTTCAAATTCAATTATTTCAGTGTATCTTACTGAAACAAAATAATAATGAACAACAAATAAATGTTAAACAGTAGTGTTTATAATTTGAGTTATGTATCGTATTTTTTTTTTGGTGCTGCGCATGCGCATTAAAAGAGGATGTCATTTCTTGGGCATAGTGAATCATCTTAACACCCTGATCCAGTGAACGAAGGGTTACGACTGTCGACCGAGATGGCGATGAGACCAGACATATTAACATGAGAGCCATAACTGTCTGAACAACTAATTCAAGAAATGATAATTATCAACAACTATCACAACATATTACACTCATTTACATTCTATTGGGAGGAGACTTAAATGGCAATTAGAACTTGAAAAAAAACTTGCCCAAAAAAAAAAAAAAATAGAACCCCAAATAACACCTTAAATGAAATTATGAGAATATTAAAGAAAACCGTTGTATGTGAAGAAATCTCAAAGGAGCTTTCAACACCACCACTTGGAATGTTATGTTATGAGGACATTTGTGAGGTGCTCCAAATACTTCTTCAAATTGAAGAGAAATTTTGTGCAATCATTTATTGGTTAGCTTAAAATTAACGATGTGATTTTTGAATATCTGTATATCATTTCAAAGTATGTCTCAAATTTTTATGAAACTTAATATTTGGCAGATTTAGAAAATGAAGACAGAACGTACACATTTCTACGATGACACAAACAAAACTGATATTGACTTCAAGAGAACTTATGATTGAGAAATTAATTTAAAAGAAGTTTAACATTCTATTTGCTCTTTTAAGGATAATAAATTCTCTATTAACGATGGCGTGAGTTGTGAATTCTATTTTTTTTTTAAATGGTAAAGTACTAACCCCATACTTAAATAGCATGTTAAAAGAGTATATACTGAGAGGTGAATTACTCCCCATGGTTGATTAAATTGATCCCAAAACCTCTCTAACATTGAGTATTGAAAATGTGGAGAAAAAAATTTCTAAACCCTGACACTAAAATATTTACAAATATCTTTCTAAACAACTAAAATTAGAATTAAAGGATATTGGTGAAGAGCAATTATAATTTTTGCCTGGAAGAAGTATAAATAACCATAGTTGACTAATTTTGATTAACAGTTTGTACTTGATGACTGCTACATTTTGTTTACTGATTTCAATAAAGTGTTTGATTCATAAGCCTCAAATTTATGTTAAGGAATATTATGTCTTTTGGATTTGGAGATTATTTCTTAGACTTCTAATACCTTTATATCAGAGCTGAGCTGCAATTGCTCAGTCAATTATCACACAGGACAACTAAAATATTTAGTCAGGAAATTAGATAAGGTTGTCCTTGTTAAGTCATATTTCTTCAGGTCACACAAGTTATGCTTGTACTTATTTAAAAAAGGGCATAATCAGTGTTAGAAACACTATAATGTATGGTGAAGTAGACGTCACTAAAAAGATATGTTACAATATATTTAAGAGAACTTTTCTACAAAAGATTACCTTTATATATAATGTTTCTGGTCTTCTATTTTTGGAGAAGTTAACTAAGGGCAGATTTTCTTAAATGGAAGGAAAAAGTTAGAGGCTACCTATCAAATTGTGTATAATATATACTCCACAAAAAAAGCCACTGGAAAAATTTTGACTTTATCGACTATTATACATTCTGTGAACTAGACATGGAAAGAGTTTCTCATTATATTGTCAATGTAAATATACAATTACATTTTGAAGAGATGTACTAATTATAAGACAGAAAACTACAGAGAGAAAGATGTTATACTATAAGGGCATGGATAAAAACTTCATCTTCTTCACCCAACTTCTACTATGTCTGGTAACATTTCACATTTAAAAGAAGAAATGGTCAACCCCCTGCAAGGAACTCAACATATAAGGTACTTGACTACAAAAGGCAATGGAAAGCATTTGTTCTCGCCAAGATTAATGGGAATTTAATGTGTAATTTCTGTATTGATCTGATTTTGTTTTTCTTAGAATTCTTTTTTTATTCTTGAACAACGTTCCCTTTGTACTCATTGTACCCCCTACCATTCAAATGTTGTTAGATTTTTTTTAATGAAACCAAATTATTTAAAAAGGGTGGGGGGAGAAGTGAACAAGGGTTAGTTCTCTCTGCTGTGGTCTTTCAGATAAAATTAAAAGTTGAGTTTGAAATTGAAATTGAATTGACCAGACGGCTGGTCAGCAGTTGTCAGCGCCTCTCCCCCCACACAAGAATGGCAGTATCTAAAAATGGACAGTGAACTTGTCTAATTTAATTAGAGAAGCACCAATCAGGGATTTAATGGAGGACAATGACTGCTCAAGTATTGGTAGTAATTTTGGATAGTAATTAATTTTCTTATGAATAAAAAATATATAAAATGGAATTAAATGTCAAAAGTTAGATATTACCCTTTTAGATTGATTTAAACAATTTCTAATTCCCATGTAAGTGAATTGTTTTTGACGGGAAAATATCCAATTCTTTTATGAGAAGGAGCAGGACTTTTAATGCTAACTCAGATACTTGTGAATAAACCATCTTTGAGGTTAACATTCCCTTATCAATTCTAATCTCTTTTTGGCAGTCATGAGATATGGTAGATATTAATTTCAGATTAGTCCTTGACCCATATGTAAAGATCCTGATTCAGTCTTGGTTTTGTCACCATGTGTTTTTTTTTTTTTTTCCCCACAGGTAATATTCAGTACCTGCACACCGGCACTGAGAAGGTGGCAAGTCATGAGCAGCTGCTGTCCAGGAAACTGCCACAATGTCTGCAATCCCTGGACTTCCTGCAAGAGGATCAGATGTAACAGTACTTGTAACCAGAGTTCACTTGCATCCCTTATGTGAGCTGGTGGCGTTCTGGGGAAAGCTTAGTCAGCAGAGATCAACAGATTATGAGATTCTGGCTGATGAAATTCAGTCTCATGGAGCCCTATTTAAAGATCTGGAGGGAAATCCTGGTGACCAATGCTTAGTTCACATTGATACTACTTGGTACCGAGCACGAATTGTGTCCAGAAATGGCACCAAATGTAGTGTCTTCCTCATTGACAGAGGAATGACATACACTGGCACCACAAGCAAGCTAGCATGGGGTAAAAAAGAACATTTTCTTTTGCCCCCTGAAGTGGAGTTATGCGTACTAGCAAATGTGTTACCACTTTCATCTGAGAATAGATGGTCTCCAGTGGCTCTTGAGTTTCTAAAATCTTTCACTGGAAAGTTAATGGACGCACATGTGCAAGATGTGCTGGTGCCAGACAGAATGATTCTCCTGAACATCCCTTGCATATCCAAGCAAATGTATGAGATGGGATTTGCAAAAAAGTTGTCTCCAGCAACCTTCCAGGACTTTCTCCACACATCACTGAAATCGATCAGTGGAGCTGAAGCATTGACAGAGGTGCAGCAGCTCTATTTGGGATCGGGTGAGCGACTCCAGAAACAGGAACTATTCATGTACCCAGAGTTGCCAGGAGGAACTGTGGAGACTGTCATTGTAACAGAAGTGACAAATCCTCAACAGATTTTTTGTCAGTTGAAAGTTTTCTCTCACGAATTAAAGAAACTAACTGAGAAGGTTACGCAGAGCTGCGAGGGCAAAGTGTCCAGTTGCATGATAAGCCCAGACATGATTGGTTATCCATGTGCAGCAAGAGGAAGGGACGGTAGGTGGTACCGCTCTGTCATACAGCAGGTGTTCCCAACAAATAAAGTGGTGGAGGTGTTAAATGTAGATTATGGAACAAAACAGTTTGTCCAGGTGGAAAATGTGAAACGACTTGCTGCAGAGTTTACCAGGATGCCAGTTGTCACTTACGTTTGCTCCCTCCATGGTATCCTTGACAAAAAGGTAGGATGGACAACAAGTGAAATTGACTTCCTCAAGTCACTCCTGCTTCACAAGACTGTGATAGCCAAGGTTGAATACCGAAGCATCTCTGACCAAGTTTACTATGTTACACTTTATGGTGATGACAACATTAACATGAACAGCTTGTTTGGTTCCAAAGAAAACTGTTTCCCGAAGTATGAGAAAACACTTGGAGATTATGCCCTGCCAAGTGGAGTTTATACCCAGCAGCATCCGGCCCAACCAGAAAGAAAGGTGCTATCTTCCCAACCGAGTGTGGAAGACATTCCTGCTGAAGACCTCGTCACAAACTCCTCACATTTGGCAGTTGTTCATCACGTATCTTCCCCATCAGAGTTTTGGATCCAAACCGAAAACTACAGAAAAGAACTGGAGGAAATGTTGGACGCAATGTACCATCTGTACCAAGATTCAGCGAATACGCACATGCTTATAAATCCATCTCTTGGACTCTACTGTGCTGCACAGGCGCAAGATGGTGAATTCTACAGAGCAACTGTGACAGAAGTTGGTGAGACACAAATCAAGGTGTTCTTTGTTGATTATGGCAACACTGAAGTGATTGATGGGAGTAAGATCAGGACCCTCCCTGCTGAGTTCAGAAAGATGCCCCAGCTGGGTCTGAAATGTTCCCTGGCTGGTGTCAGACCAAAAGATGGGAGATGGAGTCAAAATGCTTTGGAATATTTCATCAAGACAGTCACAGATAAAGAACTCTTAGTGCATGTGAAAGGAAGATATAGTGACAGCTATGTTGTCCAACTGACGAATCCTGAAGCACAGACAGAACAAGATGTTAATACACAAATGTGCACAAAAGGCTTCGGTGAAAGAACCGAGATTCCAAGAGAACCCACAGTTAAAGGTGCAATGAAGCCTTCTGTTGTATCTTCAGGACCATTTACTGATGGAGCACTGCCACAGGTCTGTAAAGACATTGGAATCTCTTTCAGACCTGCATTTGGTCTTCTAAGCAATGAGAGAAAAATCAGTACCTTTAAGGAACAAATGTTTCCCATTGGAAGTGTCCTTGATGTCAATGTCTCCTGCATTGAAAGCCCAAACGACTTCTGGTGTCAACTGGTTCAGAATGCCGGATCTTTGAGATTGCTTATGCATGACATCCAGGCCTATTATGCAAACAGTGAGTTTGAGCCTAATGTAGATGCTGCCTGTGTAGCTCGTCACCCTGAGAATGGAATGTGGTACAGAGCTCTAGTCATTCGCAAACATGAAACCTCTCAAGTTGACGTGTTGTTTGTGGACTATGGGCAGACTAAGACTGTCTCCCTCTTTGACTTGAGAAAGATAAGTCCAGAATTTCTGGCTCTCCATGGTCAAGCGTTTCGATGTAGCCTGTTGAACCTCATCAGTTCTACATCAGCCATTAACGAATGGAACTACAAAGCAAAGGAAAGGTTCCAAAACTTTGTTGAAAACGCTGCTTCCAACTTTATCATTTTGAAGTGCACCATTTATGCCGTCATGCACTCCGAACAGATGGTTCTTCACAACATTGTTGATCTAGAGACTCCGTTCGAGAGCATCTGCAACACTTTGGCCAGTCTCATCACAAGCATTCCTCCCAAGAAAACCTCCGGGCCGTCTTTTCGTCTGGACACATACTACTACTCAACGCACAATATCAAAACTGGCACAGAGGAGCAAGTCACTGTGGCATTCGTGAACAGTGTCAGCGATTTCTACTGCCATCTTGACAAGAATGCTGATGTGATGAAAGATCTTACAATGAGGGTGAACACTCTCTGCCAGCAGCTTGAGAGGGTAAAAGTTCCAGCAGTCTTTGGAACCTTGTGCTTTGCAAGATATACTGATGGGCAGTGGTACAGGGCTCAAATAAAAGCTACAAGACCAAAACTACTGGTTCACTTTGTGGATTATGGCGAGACTCTTCAAGTGGACAAGTCTGACCTGCTCCCTGTCCCCAAAGAGGCAAATGACATCATGTCTGTGCCTGTGCAAGCAGTTGTGTGTGCTCTCTCTGATGTTCCTACTGATGTTCCTAGTGAGGTCAACGAATGGTTTGAGAAAACGGCAACAGAATGCCAATTCCGTGCGTTGATAGTGGCTAGAGAAGCTGATGGCAAATTACTGGTAGAGCTGTACCATGGGAACACTCAGATTAATGCAAAAATAAAGAAAACATTTCAGATTGAGAAGCAAGAAGAGCAAGTTGTCTGCCAGAGTTGGAAACCACATCAGGTTCCAGCAACTCATGCACCAAAGACGGAAAGGACTTTTTCAAACCGAGCCATGGACAGTAAAGATTACGAGCAACCCTCTAAAAAGAGCAATTTCTCTACCACAAAAGCTCCATGTCAAACAAAGCTCGATGGTAAATCCATGGATGAGAATCTAAGGTCTGCAGTGAAATCCACAACTCAGAAGCACAGACCAGCCCCTCGAGAGCTATACAAACCTCCGTCTCAAAGGCAGCCAAACAGAACATTGACTAACGATGGTTCTGAGGAAGCTAGTGGTCAGTTGAGACCCAGAAAAGTGAGTCCCCCCCCTAAAACTGAAAGGTTCATTTCAGAATCATCTGGCACAGAATCCCAGGAGGAAACCCCAGCTGAAAAACTCCCAAAACTCATAGACCTCCCATCTAAATGCATCACACCTGGCACAGCAGTGGATGTTTATGTCTCACATTGTGACAGCCCGCTAAGCCTCTTTGTGCAACATGTCAGTGAAGAGGATGACCTATTCTCTCTGGTGGAGAAGTTGAATAATCCAGATTCAACATCAAAAGCAAGCCCCATCAAAGATGTGCACCCAGGTGACCTCGTCAAAGCAGAGTTTACAGATGATTCGTCCTGGTACAGAGCAGTTGTGAAAGAAACTCTTGAAAACGCAAGGGCTCTTGTTGAGTTTATAGACTTTGGAAACACAGCAGTGATGCCAATTTCTAAAATGGAACAACTCCCCAAATCTCTTTTGCTGTTTCCAGTTTACAGTACACACTGCATGCTAAAGGATGCTGTTGTTCTTGGAGAAGAGAAAGCGTTTGAACCACATGTGGTGTCTGCCTTTAAAGAGGACATCGGCAGCTGTGGAGACAAGGTGCTCAAGTGTCAGTTCATCAAGCAGGTGGGATCTATGTGGGAGGTCACTCTGGAAGATGGCGGCCTGGATATTGGGTGTAAAGTGTCTACAGATGGGAGTGATTTTAACCCAGAAAAACTAGTGAATGAGCAGCAGGTGCAGCATTTTGATAAAAGAAAAGTGGAAGAAGACTCTGAGAAACCACTGCCGCCCTGCAGTCTTGGCTATCCACACCAAAAAGAGATTCAAGAGGGGCAGCAGCTAGAGGTCTACATTGCAACCATCAATGAAGATCAGACGTTTTGGTGTCAGTCTGCCGATTCACAGGAGCTCTGTATGATAACATCAGCTGTTTCAGAAGTTGAGAATGCAGCAGATCAAAACATTAATCCAGATGCCCTTTACCTCGGAATGCCATGTGTTGCATTGTTTGCTGACGATCAACTTTGGTATCGCGCGGAAGTTGTTGATAAAAATGACAATGAGCTTTCTGTCCTTTTTGTGGACTATGGAAACAATTCACAGGCAAACATCACTGATATCAGAGTGGTACCACCTGCCTTACTGGAAGTTCCACCCCAAGCATTTCTGTGTGAGCTTGAAGGCTTCGACGCTTCCCATGGATCTTGGAGAGACGGAGCAGCAGATGAGTTGTCCTCACTTACAGCAGACAAGTTGTTGCAGCTCACCGTCACCAGAGTAACAAGGACAGAAGGAAAAGTGAAGTATGTGGTAGAGTTAGAGTGTGAAGGCCAGGTGATAAACGAAGCAATGAATGCCTCCTGGAGCTACTTCGAAACAGAAGACATGCCTGATTCGGGTGGATCAGCTACACCACAGAAGCTTGACTCAATCAACACTCTACAGGATCTTCATGATGCTAGTTATTCCGCTTGTACAGTGTCTCAGGATGAGGAACATATTGCAGAGGAGCTCAACTTCCTTCCAATTGAAAATGGGGTTTTAAAGTTGGCCAGTAGTCCAAAACAGAGCGAGTGTTCCAAAGACTCCAATAATGAGACTGTTGTTGAGTTTGGACAGGATGAGCAGGAGTCCAGTGAAGGGATAATCATGGTCCCTGCTGCCATGACACCTCCTGAAGATATTTTTCCGTCTGATGGTGTTGTAAAGGAACCCTTGCAACTTTCAGCAGACCTTTTAGATGAAAAGGACATTTCATGCTTGAGCGAAAACATGATTGTGGTCACTGGCCAAGATCCCGAGGAGGAAAATACTTCAATGCTTCATGCTGGAGAGCCAAATGATGATGGTTCTTCTCCAAGGGACGGTGCTTCAGGGGCCACAGATGAGTTGGAGATTGGAACTGGTGACAAGGAGACGCTTAGTACTTACTTCCTTACCTTGGAGATGGACACTGTAAATGGTAAGATACAACTCAGCTTTTTTCTGTCATGTCTCTGTCATACCTCTATTATCTCCTGAACATTAAAAAGCTACAAATCCAATTTAGTCATTTTGCTAAACAAAAAACACATTTTATTTATTTATTTTTTTTAAAAAGGGAATATTTCTTTTATTTCTTCTTTTCCCTATTTTATCTCTTCCTCTTAAAGCTCCAGCTACAGTAGCAGAAGAAAGAAATGTTGCTGCCCTACAGGCTGACTTAATGACCTTTACATCAGAAGAAACAATGGTAAATATAGATTATATTGAGGTCACAGCGAATGTACCTAATGAAAGTTATCATAGTGTGATGGGAGAAATTTAAGATGAAATTAACTATTTTTCTGTAAAGGATCTGCAAGATGATGTTTTGAAAGAGACGACGGATACAGAATTGGATTCCTCAAAACAGGTATGTCCGATGGATGTAGAAGTCCGCTGTGACTTGGAGTGACCTGAGGTTCACCCACTTTGTTTTTATTTATTTTTCTGCCTTATTAGACTGAACCGGCGCCTTCCTCAACTACAATTCAAGAGCAGTTGTGTGGTGAGTAACTGTTTAAGTTTATCACCTAATACAGAGGTACTAGCTTCTTTGAAAATTGCTTTTTCTACAGGGTAGCTGTGAATCCCATAAAATGTCCTAAGATTTAGATTAAGCCCTTAATATAAAATTAAGGTCTTAAAATGTTTCTCATTAAAAAAACACACACAAAAGTTGGTCTTAAATACATTAAAGACAGGTCTTAAATTTGGTTGTGAGAGGACTATTTACTCTTGTATATTCTATGTAGTTATTTTTTGTCATGGTGTATTTCTCTCTGTCAAGTCATAATGAAGATGAAGACGTGTTTCCTAGTCAACTAAAGGAATGTGTGATTGTTGTCACAGAGCAAGAAACCAAGACTGGAGAAGGCATCCTACATGAGGAGGAGACATGCGTTTCTACAGATGTGCAGGTATGTTACAGAAGTGAGGAAGATAATCTGTTTGACTATTGATGAATTATAGTTCTAGTCAGACGGTAGCAGATAGGATTTGGGTAATGGAAGTCGTAATAATTTGGGCTTCTTTTATAAGTACTTTGGTGCTTAGATCTTTATGTTTTGCTCCTTTTTTAATTCTGTGTGTGTGGGTGGGGGGGGTAGAGGGGGTGTGTGTACAGAGTCCATATTAATCATACAGGCTCAAACCCACCACCATTTTATTAAATGTCAATCAGTGACATCTTCTGAAAAGATTCTGGCTGAATATTTGTCCTTTGTCCTTAACAGAACTGGTTCATTCAAGCCATTTTTCTGACACAAGCCAGATTTTAACTACAGTCTGAACAAGCTCGAAATTGAACCAAGAAGCTTAATGAAATCTACCATCAGGCTTCACTTGTTTTGGACTGTTTTCCTGCTAAATGACCCAGCTCTGTTCTAATTTCAGCCAATGAGCTGCTGCATTACACCAATGCCTAGCCCACAGAATGATTCTGCCACCACCATGCTTGATAGTTGACACAAACATCTTGGGTTTAAAAGCCTCCATCTTGATTCCTCCAACCATACCTCTTGTCATTGTGACAAACCATTCAATCCAGAAGGCATTTCGTTTATCCATAGATCAACATTCAATTGAGCTTGAATGTGTTTTAATAGTGGGGGACATTTAACCAGACGTTCCTGGGAGTGTATGTATATATTTGACCTTAGAAGTACAGTTTTAATATTGTGTAGAAGAAAGGTGCACCTAATTCTTGATATTTAATAACATTTACTTTATTTTGACTATACTTCCACTCTGGAAACGTTGCAGTTTGACTAAATTATTTGGAAAAACAAGATATTTCTGTGAAGCGTTTCTAAACCTCTTACAGTAACTGTAAATTACATTGTAACAAACCTACAAGGCTGCAATCTGAGTCAAATCTTCATCTCAGCCTCTGAAAATGTTTCAGAATGACTCCGCGAGCGAAGAGGCTGCTTCCACTGAGCATGTGGACGCACAGCCAGGTTTGCTAACGCCACATCAGACCATCTGTGAAGCTATTTGAGTCAGGAGTTACACACTGGTGACTGACGCAGCCAAATGTGTATATATCATTCTGTCTCGGCAGTCCTGCTGCAACAATTTACCACAACCACAAGCAAAGAACAGAGCTACACGTTTCCCCCCACAGAAACGGTAAACGCAGACGTCTTTCTTCACTCGCTTGGCATGTTTGCCATTTTCAGGTTGGATCACACGCCTTAATGCAATCAGGAAGATGTGGAGGACATTATTTTCATCACCTACAGTTAATTTTGAATCGACTCTAAAGATGTTGGAGTATTCTCAAATCTTAATCTTGGCACAAAAATAAGAAAAAGTATTTTTGTACACATGGAAGAATCTCTGTATCATGTTTGAGTCAAATTATGTTTTGTCCCATTCTGGATTATAAAAAGTATGTAATTTAATTCTAATTGGCAGAACAAATCTGCTCTCCATGTCACTGATCCTCGGCAACATCGACAACAAAATCCAAACTAAACCTGGAGAAGAGTGTGAATATTGTTTAAGAAAACCCAAACTCAAGGTTTTCACCCAGAGCTGTACATTTCCATACAGTTTTAGAAATACCTCAGACTAACAAAACATCCTCCTGATGTTAACATGTTATAAATGTTTGAACATCTCTAAATCCCTGAAAGTTGAATATTGTTGCTGTTTCAGGGTGAGGATGCTCATGACTTTGCCTGCTCTTTGGAAGAAACCCATCCAGCAGGTGAACTCTTCATCAGTTGGAAAAGAAAAACAAACAAACAAAAAAAAACGTGTTTCCTACAGCATCTGTTGTGCTGCTTGGATTATAATTTTGCTACAAGTTTTTCTTTGGTTTGCAGATTCAGAGCAAACCTCTGATGAAAAGATAAGTGCAGCAGATTGCCAGAGCCATGTGATAGCAGAGGAAATGACACTTTCTATCTCTGTGAGTGTCAACATCATGTGTGAAAAGAGAATTTTAACTTTTCAGTTCAGTGCTGACTAATCAGTGTTAAGTGTTGTAATTAACTTGTTTTTTGTTTTTTAAAGGTTGCTGAAGGAGATGTAGATCATGTTTGTGACAGAACTGAGCCAGCCGAAGAGTCGGATGAGGTGAAACATTCTGCTGCTGCGCAAAATGAACTATTTACAGAAGACGCCTTTCAAAAACATTCTTGAACAGTTTTGCTGCATTTCAGCTGCAAACGTCAATGTTTATCAGAGGAGTTTAGTGAGAGATCTGTGGAATGTAGCAGAAAAAGTTTCTGGGTTTTTTTTTTTTTTTTGATAGATAAAAATCTGCTTCATCTGTTGGCCTCATTCTTCCTATTTCACAATAACACACTTTGCATTAGTCTAGAATCTATTGATAACTTCAATGTGGCAAAATGTGGAAATATTCAACAAAAATGAACACTTTTGAAGGCACCATTTTTGATTGTTCATATTTAAGATATTGAATTATTGTTTGATTTTCTGCCTTTCTTTTTCTTTTTTTTGTTTTTTTTTTGTTCTTGTTTTGAAACAATAGGTCCACGAAGTCTCAGCGGGTGAGTAATAATTCAGATCCACCTAAGCAACATCAGATTAATCAACATTTCTTAAAAGAAGCAGCTATATTAGCGAGTTAACATTTTCGTTGACATTTTCTTTATGCACTGAAATTTACTAATGGAAGAAAATTTGTGCTGCAGACATACAAATACATTCTAATTTCTATTGGGAACACTTGAGTGATAATTTCTCTCAAATATAAATCAACTTTGGCCACATTGCAACCCCACTGAATCCGAAGTTTCAAATCTCTGCCTGGATATTTTTGCTTATTTTAATTGCACATTTAATTTTTCTTTAAATGTCCTGTGAGTAAATATATATTTGCCCATTTATCCATAAGAATATCTAGCAGTTACTTTCGTAATTTTCCGTAATTTCACTCCCTGCTGCTGCGGGGTCGAAATTACCGTAATAACCCAATATGGGCTGGAATGCGCAACATCTCCCTTTCAGAAACCGTTGGAATTTTTCAGATGGCGCTGCAAATTTGGCTGTGTCGTCGCCGGCACTTTCGTTAATGACCGGTTTTGCTAAGCAGCCTGGAAATGGAAGCAGTTTGATTTGAGGATAAGTTTGGAAAGCAATTTGCTTCCCTCCATTCCTTCTTTCTGCACAGAAAGTGTGTCAGGCATCATGGTGGCAGTAGCAGATTTTCCCCAGCACGTTGAGGTGCCGTGCACTCCAGGCCCTGACAAGGTATCGGTTAGATTTTCAGTCCGTTGCTTCATCTGAGTTGTGATCCCATAAGCAGCTCACATGACCCTGTCTTTCAGGACAACTCTCCACCAGAAGATGAGACCGTTCCTGTTAACGGTAATGAACTTCCTGCTTTTCTTCTTTACGTCTTAAACGTGAACGTTGAGCACATTTTTGACACCTTTCCTCATCCATTTCTCTACTTTTCGCTGTTCTGTTTTGCCAGCTGATGGGGAGTTACAAACCTACAGAGATGTGGTAATGTATATCAGGGTTTTTTCCCTCTTAATTATGCTACGTGTTCTTTCATCTGAGTAAATCCCGTTCGTGACACCATTTCAGAGGAACATGGATGAAGAGTTGACGTGTTCGGTCAGCGAGAGCTGTTTGGCAGACGTCTCACAAGGTATCAGACACCTCAATCAAACTTCTTTAATAAAAGTTTGAAGCTCACACTTTATTATAGAGTATCTCTTCAGTTTAATAAATAAACAACGCTTTCCGTCAGACTCGGAGCAAGATCCTGATACGGAAACGGACTGCAAGTCTGAGGAAACGGCTCCACTGCTGAGCGAGGTGAACTGAGAAAAGATGACAGAAACGCTCAAATCTCTGTTTTACTGACAGTGTCTTTAAGTTTCATAGAACTGTTAAGGAGTTTGCTTTTTACAGAGTTCCTGCTGTATCAGCCAGCTGAAGGCTAGTGTAGCTAAATGTAATAGAAATAAATGTCTGTGACTCTACCGGAACAGATTCAGCTGGAAATTACAGTTAGATGAGATAATTATGTTCAAACACTTGGCTGTTTCTACAAATTAACAAGAGCTGTCTGTTGGTGTTTTTATTTTCACAACTGGACTTTTTTTTTCTTCTTGTTCTAGGAGTTTGATGACAGTGAGCTCACAGAGGAATCTCTGTCTGCTGAGGACAGTTTCGGTAAGCAGAGTTCCCCGACAGTTATTCATGTCTGTGGAAAGGAAAATTCACCAGATTTTTTGTTTTTCCACAAGGACAACTTGACTAATGTATGACTGCATATGAGGGCTTTTGGAAAAGAAAAAAAAAAGAGAAATCAAATTTCCGCTGAAAAATTTAGAGCTTAATCTCAGAAATTTTCTAGAAAAAATTGAAATTTCTGATATTCAAAAGTTTAAAATATTTGAGTTTTTGTTTAGCAAATTTTTTACTTTTCATACTCAAATCTTTTTATTTTAGAACTCAAAATTTACTCATTTGTTTTTCTGTGTAATGGCCCTGTCATGTCCTGCATATGTCACTTCACTAGGACGGTTATTCAATACTTTTACCCAATACTTTACTCTCGAGTCATTTCTTAGATGGCTACTTCTTACTTTTTGTTTAAAAATATGTTGAAGTAGTGATGATGTTTCTCTAACCACCACTGGCAACAACAGTATTTAATTATTTAAAAAAGCTTATGGAATTAAAAACTACTTCATAAGTGGAAAATACATAAATTTGTACTAATACCAGAGTTTATTATATTTGTGTTCAGAATAGTGGTCTAATGTCAAACTACATCATTCACTGTTTTCAATGGATCATATTTCTACATGGCAAACCATTTACCAGTAGTAGAGGAATAGAAATCTAACATTTTTTAATTCATACAATTAATGAGTAGTTTGCAAATCTTTCTTTATGATTTGAAAAGAATGCACAATAATAAAAGCTGTTGTACAGTTCAAGAACTTCACTCGGCACAACTGCAGGTCCTTAAAGTCCTAAATGTACCTGCGATTTCATTTCATTTTGTTGGGAGAATCTCCTTATCAGTTCACAATCACCATGTTTTGCTTTCTTCTAGAGGCCCAGCTGTCAAAGATAACTCACCTCTGTCTGATCGTGAAGGACGGAGCTGCTGATTATCTTCCCGAGCAGCAACCGGAGGAATAACAGCCTTCCCTTTTTTGGTTTACTTTGTGGTCTCAGATTTGAAGTTAATCAGCTACTTAGTTCTGCTCTGAATCAAATGGGTACAGATCAGTTAGCTTGTCTTGATTTCTTTTTATATACATATATATACATATTTGACTCAGCAGGATCTCCTGTTTTTCATTGTTCTGAGGGGGAAAAAAAGTTTATCTGTAGGAATTTGTTCGTGTTTTTTGTGATTCTAATCGGAGCACTGTTGTTGCAGGTGAATTATTTGTAAAAGTTTCAGTATTTTTTTCTTGATTCTAATTATTTTGTTACACATCTAAACTACTTGTAGCTGTTGGTTTGTGGAGTGGAAACAATTTCTTTATTTGTTGTGAACACATGCATGCTTTGAAACCATTTTTATTTTTGTGTGTTGACCCAATAAATATTCCAGGTCAGTATTAATGAGTGATTTTCCATCCTTACTTCCCTAAAACCAAAGAAAAAAAACACAACACTGATTATTTGATACAAGTTTATTTAAAACACGTAGATTATAGACAGTATGCGATTAAACATTGTACGTGCTATTCACCCATGAGGAATCGTACTGAGCTGCAGCACATAGGATCTTACTGTAGGCGTTAGTGTTGAAAAAATTAGGCCTTTTTATTTGGCTGAACTACTAATTAAAACCAGTTTGCATCAGATTATTATAGTTTAGGACAAAAATCTAAGTCGAGATCCAAACAAATTGCTTAAAATACTTGGTTTTTACTGAACAAATATGAACCTGGAAGCTAAAAAAAGATTTCACCAACAGTAAAAGGAAGTCCTTTGTACATCAAGGCCTCTTGATACAATCAGCGGTACACTTGGTGATTTGTCCTGCCTGCTTATGAGGTAGACTGGCTTTTCTCTCCGACGCATTCTCCTCATTCAGAGGAACCGGCTTTAGCTGGGAGAGATTCTGGAGCACGAGACGCCCATCAGGGTGTTCACATAGAAGACTGGAGCAGAATTACGTTGGTTCCTGGGATGAGGTTTTTGTCGTGTCCGTCAATCAAAGGGTCCCACTGATTGAAATCCTTCTCCAGATCTACAAAATATGAAAAACATCCAGATGAGTAAAGTTAAGTCGGCCTCATGAATGTCTCAAATTCATGAAAATAAAAAACTATTATGCTTCCTCAAACAGGTTTTGCCCCAAATCATTCTTAGATGATGAGATTTCAGTCTGATCAGTTCAACTTGGAATGATCAAGGTGTTTTAGGGGTTCTTGTTGCATCCAAATAATTTGCTGCTGGCCACACCCCCGACTCAACGTTTACACTTCCATGTGAAAATGGCTGCTTAACAGATGCACAACTTTACAACCGTCCATCTTTAACCCTGAATCGTATCCAGACGCAGAAGTAGTGAAGCCTCCTGCGCAAACAAGATTACTGCAAGTGGTTTCTGGATGGTAAGTCAACAGCAGAACACTTGTATTTTCCAGCAGCCATTGTACAGCACATACAGTGGTAAAACCAGCTGACCAAATGTGCCGGGGCTCCACTTGGGTTGCTTGATGAGGCACATTGCCTGTGATTGTGACTAAACATTTGGGTGGTTTTTGAAACCAACTTTCCAGATAGCAGAAAACATGAATTTATTGCTAAAAAAAAATGTCTTGGTGTTTGTTTTCCTTTTTTTTTTCTTTTGTAGGACTTTTTTTTTTTGTAGGACTTTCAGTTAAGCAAAGGTTTGTCATGTTTTAATTTATGCTTCACTTGGCAAAGAGTTGTGTTATTTATTGAAACAAATTTTAAAAGAAAAAAAAGCTTTTGCTAGCTAGCTTGTATCAAGTCTCATGGATAAGTTTAAATTTACCAGCTGGCTCGTCTCTGTTGCCAACCCATATGAGGCAAGGCGACTAAGAAGACATTGACTACAGGGTTAAGATTGTAAAGACCCATATCGTTACCTTCCTGAACTACTGTAATAGCATAAGTTTTAGTTTTTTCTTTTGGCCTATGTCACTTGGCACAAAATGACTTGGGCCATTATATTAAGAAGGTGACAATATGCAGTACAAGAAGCATGAAGCTGGTATCAAGAGCCACAATCAGATCCCAGAAATTTGAGTTACTGCTGCACAATTCCCCACCACCTCCTATATCTACAGTTTTTTCTGTCTTAAATTTCATTGAAGGTGGAAATAAAAAGTCTTAAATTTGACCCGCTGATGTTCTGGAGACATTGAACTGAGGCTTTTAGCTGGACCAGGTGGGGGTTTTCTTACGAAGATGGCGTTGCAGAAAGGCCAGAGTTGCTTTATTGGAGAGGTCTATGGCTAGCTCCGGGTCGATCTCCCCTTTCAGCTTCATCAGCTTCCCGATCCAGTTCCCGGTCAGGAAGGTGAAGTCTGGAAAGCTCTGGTGAACCGTGCCTCTGTTGGAATATGAGAGCATTAACGACCGGTTTATTATATCACTACGACTTGTGGGTCCTCCCAGTACCTGATGGTGATCATTTTCCTGTCTATGACAGTGCAATCCAACTTCTTCATGCGGCTGATGTTTCCCGCCCACTGGAACTTCTCGGAGTTGATGAAGAAAATGGGCTGCTTGACCCGAGGAAAGATCTCGTCATCTAAAGGGACCATCCAGGCGTCCAGAGCTACGCCACACCTGATTGGAAGGCAGAGTTTTAAAGCTTGCGGCAATATTTTAACCACAAACTTCAGTGTTTTTATTGGACTTTCTGATGAACCAACACAGCAGAAGTGCTCAAGACAAAAAGTGTATGCAGTATTCAACAAATCAGGAAAATTTGCTGTGCATCCCCAGTGAGTCAATACATTATAAAACCAGCTTTCCGTAACTAGAAACTGACATTTTTGCCCATTCTTTTGCATAATAGTTGCAGCTCAATCAGATTAAACAAAATTGTCAACAGTTTTTCAAATTTTACCGCATATTCCTAACTGGATTTAGGTTCAGACTTTAACCAGACCAATAACACATGGACATGCTTTAATCTAACATTATGCTCTGCATGTTTAAGATCGTCGTCTTGCTGTAAAGTGAACCATCACCCCAGTCTCCAACCTTTTGCAGCCTCTAGCATCTTTCCCAGCTTCACTGAACCTGCTGCAGAAGGTATGTAAGATGAAAAAATGAAGAGATGCTGCTGCTTCTAAAGAGTACGGTAATGTAAAATATTGTGTGACTTTCTGGAATGGGTGTGTCGTAAAGAGAGAACATACTTGAACTTAACCTCCTTGCACAGGGATTCAATAACGGTTGCGCCGCCAAAGGAATGTCCAATCACTGCTGTCCTGCACAGGTCCATGGAATTCTGGTGCCACAGAGACGAGAGGAAGTCATTTAAAATTTATTTTTTCCATTACATATGAATTCATGTGAGTGATGATGTTATAGCTGCTGCCTTTATTGTAGATCTGACACCAGAAGGTGGCTTATTTTGGAAGATATCCCACAAAATTACCAACTTTGCTAACTTTCTAAGCTAACACTATTATCAGAGCAGCAGCTATCCAGGATGCCCCTTTAAATGAAGTTGCTTTAACATGCAGCTACACTGCAAAAGATACAGCAAGATCCAATATTTCATCTGCTAGAATATACGCATCTCTTTCTGTTGCCATAGCTACATTAGCATTACCTCCAGCGTTGTGTAGTCGAACGGCGTCTGCAGGACGTTCTGCACTGCTACTCCAGAGTTCATCTGGGTGAGTTTATCCAGAGCCAGGATGCATTCGTCGGCTCGTTGCTTCACCTGGAAACGGGAACAAAATGGGATCGGATCAAATTAAATAAGTATCATAGAGCTTCATGCTCCTACTTTGTTGCATTATAACCGCACACCTCTCTCTGTGTTTCCCATCTTAAATAGTGTTAAAGTGTGAAGTGAGAGCAAAATGCTACGTGGTTTTCAGAATTCTCAGGCAATAAAAATCCTTAAAGTGTTCATTTGTATTTAAACACTCCGATTCTAGTTGGTAGAACCACTATTTCTGCCAAATCTGTTTTTCTCCCAGACTCAAGTTTTTATCCTTTTGTCTTTTACAGGATGTCCTTAAAAAGTCTAAAATTATTTTTTTTAAAAGTATGTTGGCCTTTAAGATGTCAATCACAGGCAGGGGTGGGCATTTATTGTTTCGTTTATCTTAAGAATTCTGATTTATTCTTGTTGCTATAAATTCCAATTAATGCTTAAAATCGATCAAACATGCCCTTATTGTCACAGCTGATTGTTTTATTTCCTCCACTGTTTGACCAATGAATTTGAAAATACAGTTGCCGTGTTCAGCTTAGTGACACAAATCACACTTCTTCATGTGACTGGTGTCCTAAAGAGGCACATGACAAACGGGAATGTTTTTCAAGCTATATTTGTTTTTGTTGGGCTATAATTTCCCAACAAATGACTGACGCACAGTCATACATACAGACTTTATTACATCAAGTCAGACATAACAAATAGTTCATAGTCATTTTATCGTTATTACAATAGTAACGCAAAATATTGTGATAAAACTTGAAGACCATATCACCAGGATTATATAATTTATTTCCTTTTATGTCCTGTATTTATTTATTTATTTTTTCTCGTGCGACGTTTCTGTCAGGCCAAGATTTGAGTCACACTCATACATCTTTATTGATTCTTTGACTCGATGCAGTCAAGGCTACTGCTAACTAACTGCTAACATGCTTCCACTAGCTAACTAACTAGCTTTTTTTTTGGTGGGGGGGGGGGTTGCGTCTATGGTGGATAAATTATGCAAATTTTTCACCAGTTGGTTGGATGACTTTCATACGTTTCCGTGCAGAAATAGGTCTTAAATTCCAATGTTATTGTTGATGATGGTCTTAAAAAGTCTTAAATTTGAGTTTGTGAAACCTGTAGAAACCCTAATTTAAACAGAGCTAAAATTCAAAGGAAATGAATACTTCTGGAAATGCACATTTATGTTGGGTGGGCCGGTTACCTAGAAAAGAAAAGAGAGAGAGAGATAGAGAAAGGATGTGGTTATTTCACTGTAAAGCCAGCCTTCTGTGTCGAAAATTGAGAAGTGATGAAATCCATGAGTGGCCAGCCCTCTCTGCATGACTTGGCAGATCTCAACTGACCTGCTTGTTCCTCAGGGGGAACTCGCTCTCGCCGTGCTTCAGAGCTCTGTAGTACAGCCACTCCTTCAGCAGGTTGTCTCGATCCGAGGCTGATGGCGACATGGGCCAGCTCTCCTGCGTCGGCCCGGGTTCCGTCTTCTCGTGGAAGTAAAAGGTAGCCGAGGCCGACTCGTCTCTGCCGGGAGGGGAAACGCAAAATAGACATTGAGGGGGGAGGAAAAAAAAGAAGCAGAAAATGAGACCGTTGAGGGTGTTTCTGAAAAAACGGACCTCGCTGTTAAACAGCAACATCAGAGGTTTCAATATGAACTGCTGTAACACAGACTGCTACAGGAGACGCTTCTTCCTAACAGCCATTAGCATCTACAATAACTATATTTAATTCTAACAAGTCTCAGAAAAGAGGGTTTTATGAGATGGTGACATTCAGCACAATCCTATAATTGTGCTGAATAAGCAGAAGTTTATCTGCTTCTTAAGAAGCAGATACATAAACTTCCTTTATGGGACTAGAAAAACAGTCTTGGTTTCAGGTCCGTCTACTGAAACATCCTGTTTTGAGGTGAATTAAAAAGCAAATCTGTCTTGACATCTGCACATATCTACGCGAGGCTTGGCCCTCGTGTTCAGGCTCGTTCGTGAGCGTCATTCTCTCCTCCGTCTTGAGGGTTTCTGTCGCAATTGGAGGCGGAGCGAGGCGGCTGCTGGCTGAATCACCGGAGCCGCGTCGCAGATTTGTGGCAAAGCGAGTCCGCTGACGACAGGCCCACGTGTTGGCTACGCGGCTCCTGCCTTCAACCCGGCCGCGGCCGGCCCGGCTCCCTCACAGAGCAGCCGAGGCCATTATGCTCTCCTCCATACGGTCCCCTTGTCTCTATACTGAAAAGAAAATGTGATGAGCTGGTCCGTACCATTGTCTGCGCACCCTTTCCACTCCGACTCCACGGACAAACAGCAGAGGAGGGCCGGCCCTCTCTGCTGCATTTGGCTGATGGTCAGACAGAATTTCTTCAAAATGACAAAATCTAGGTTTGTATTTCTGGGCTCCGTGTCATCAGGCACTCGTGATTGGTGATAGGCTTTGGTTTTACAGGGTAGCAACAAAAAAAATGTCAATTAAAAATGGAAAAACGTGTGCTGTGACAAATGAATTGTCTCCTTTTAAAACCAGTTGAATATATCAAGAAAACTCAGTGAGTACAAAAGGTATGGTTGTGTTTGAGTCTTTATCAGTGAAGGATTTTTGCCATAGTTGCCTTTGCAGAATTATTTTTAATTTAGCCACATTTATGGGTTTTTGAACATGCAGATGCCTTTTTTCCCCCCTTCAGCCAATCAGAGGTGGAATTGCTTCTGATCAGGGTCCTATAGCAACGCTTCGATTGTAGTTTTCTGGCCGGTCACCCATCTTAAAAAAATCTGACCTTCCAATTCCCATTTATTTATTTTTCCCACAAAAAAGTCACTGATATAGTAACAAAGTCGCCACGTTGGCAACAGTGGGGTGACTATTTCATGTTTTTTATTTATAGATATTTTGTAAATGTATTAATTGGGTTTTACATTTATGTCTTGATTGATCAACTTTCATCAAGACAGGACTTTGGCTCTTGGAGGAGCCACTGCTAAAATAATATATTAATTACATTATTACAATGCTAATGTTACCCATAGAATTTCTTACTTTAATATATAAAAAGTTATTCAAAAGCAAAGAAGTACTAAATTTAGTAATCGTTTTTATGTTGATACATGTTGATTAGTTGAAGTAACTTTAGTTTTGTATGTGTGTGTGTGTGTGTGTGTGTGTGTATGTATGTGTGTAAGGTTGTTTGTCCTGTGTCTGGGTGTTGGCCGGTGATGGTCCAAGTTGGACCCCGTCTGTCACCTAACGACCGCCGGATATGGGCGCCATATGCAGGTTTTACTGTAGATGCTAATAGAATTAGCACGTGTGTAAAGCTAACATTAGCCGGTTAACAAGACTTTCTGCTTGTTTGGCAGCTGTAGATTTCACACATGGGTGGCGCTTGTCTGGAATTTTTCACAACTGGAAATATTTCTAAACAGCCAAATTAGCTTTTTTCTTAAGAAAGCGAAAAGTGTAGCAGCCAGCTTGACTGGCAGTGCACAGCGACGTCAACTCGTGTCGATCTAACACCTTCCCCAGCATCTCAGTGAAACCGAGGCTTCTTCAAACCTTGGTTTAACTGACCCATATCAGCAGTCAGGTCAGTTCAGGTAGAGTTCACTTTGACTAAATTCATTAGCCAACTTTATGCTCGGCATGGTGAGTTTACCTGTGTTCCACTGACGCCACGATGAAGCCCTGAGAGGCCAGCTCTACACATATAGCTGAATACAAAGTCCTGGAACAAAACAGACAGATGTTCAGTTAACAGCAACTCCAGCCGTAAAGGGAAAAAAACCTACACACAGTGTGTACCTGAAGGCACCGAGGCCGTGGGAGAAGATAATCACGGGACACTTCTCACTGGATTTAAACGGAGCGTCCATGTAGGCGGGGATCTTATAGGAGCCTGGAATATTAAAACCAGACGACAGTGTGGAATTAAGAATCAGAATAGAAACAAACCCTCCTGTTTCTCTGTTAACGTCCCAATAATTCTGCTTGGTAAAACATCTGAAATTAGAGATCAAAGTAGAAGAAAGTTTATAGCTGAGCTAATCCCAACTGAAATGAAACTGAAGTGTCAAGTGTGAATTTTAACTCACTTCTGCTTTCAGATTCCCCTCTGATCAACTGCCTCCTCACCACAGACTTTCAACCCTTAAGCTAGGCCTTTCTGAAACCCTGATGCTTCAGATTTCATTAGAAATTTGCTCCCATATTTCTAATGAAACCTGAAAAACTGATGTGAGATCCGAACGTTGGTTTGTGAAATTGTAAGAGATGTTGTTACTAAGAGTTGCACTGTAATCTAAAAAGGGAGGTAATTACTTCTCCACATGGGAGCCAAACTGGTTTGTATTGTTTTTCTACTTGTAATAAGCAAAATTAGATTAACATTTGGATTTAATCTGGCCATTTTTGATAGTAAAATTAAGTCTGACAATTAAAAAAATAAAAACTAACAGTAAGAAAAGAAAGCATGATGCACATCTGGAGGATGTGTGTGTCTGCACATATTCACCAAAGAGGTATTCGAAAATCTTTTCACTCCAAGTTCGGTTGATTTTCATGAAGTCGGCCAGGCCGTAAAAATACTCCATGTTCGGGACCCAGTCAGGCTTCTCGGCTTTCTCCGTCTCCTGGCAGGGATAGTACAACCGGAAGAAGCTGCCCTGTTAAAACACACACACACACACACACACACACCTCATTTTATATCAGCAGGACAACAAAAACAATTCAACTGGATCTGGAACTATTTAAAATATTTCCTCCTCAGAACTAAGTAGTTGTGTGTTTGCTGAAGTATGTGAGGGCAGGGCCGGTCCGGTGACGTTTGGGGCCCTGGGTGGAAATCCTCCGGGGCCCTGCCAGCTGACATCATTCAGTACAGCTCCGGTAATATTCCTTTTATTTCATCCGTCTTCAAAAATGCTCACTTTATACATCTGAGTTATCCATTATCAGAGTTATTTTCAATAAATTAAGCTGACTTGTCAGATTAAGAGTTTCTTTTAAGAAACTGACAATTTTTAAGCAGGTATTAAACATTTTACTAAAGGGTATGTGTCTGTATTAAAAATGTTTTCTTTTTTTCCATTAGTCTGATGTAATATTCAAACTTTAAATGTCATGTTTTCATTAGCCAAGTGGAAAATCATTATAATTAACAGATCTGTGTAATTAATCTAAATAATGTTTCACTTTGTAATAAAGTTCCTGAAATAAACTAACTTTACAATAATATTCTAATTTATTGAATGGATTTGTACTAATTTATGCTTATTTTTGTCCTTTTGAGAGGACTGGATCATGCAGAAAAGTGAAAAATAAAGTTTTCTTTTTAAACTTTAACCTAATAACTAAGTATTCCACAGTCTGACCACTCTGAAATGGCTGCTTAGTTTGCATATGCCTTTGACTGGCACTGACTGTGTTGGAGGAATACCAGAGAACCATTTTTGCCTATTTAAATCCAACGCCCACTCAAACGCACAGACACATAGCTGGCCCTGTGTGTGCGGACATGGGGTGAGTTTTGTTGCCGTCTGTCACCTGTGCAGTGTGGTCCATCATGAAGTCTGTGCAGCCCACATGGTTGGGGCCCTTCGGAGGAGGGATCCCCAGATGATTACTGCAGGAGCTCCCCATGGCAGAGAAGCCTAGCCTGTACCTCCACTGTTCTGACAAAAGACCACGATACAGATGTTGTTAGACGACACGCAAGACGAGACAAAAATCAAACTACCAATAAACTCTTTTAACTTCACTTCAAGCCAACAGCTTGGTGGTTAAAATTGGAGAAAATTATTGAAACTGGTTTTGGACCGGATAAAATTCAGGGCTTCCCCCCAGTGTATTATATGCCTGGCGGGCCACCAGGCTTTAAATGGTCCCTGCCAGGCTAAGCATTGTTTATTTGTTTTAGTTTCCCCCCCCCCCCCTTATTTAACCCTTTCATGTATAGTGGTCACTACAGTGGACAGCTATCTAAAAGCCATTTTCTTGTGCTTTTTGTGGATTTTTATGTCCACTGAAGTGGACGCTAATGTATCATAAAATACACTACCAACTACTGGCCATCAGCCGCAAATGCAAGAAATTATTTTTGTTAAATCCAATATAGCCAACAGAAAAAAAAAATCAGGTTTTCTGGGGGAAACCCTGAACATTAGTAGAGGTGTATGTACATATTTGATCCTTTGTGGATCAGAGAAAATCCAAAATGAATTCAGTATTATTCAATTCAATTCAGAAACACAAAATATTCATCCCAAAGTGAAGTTAAATGTTGCCGTGACTCATGTTCAAGAATCTTTAAGGAGTTGCTGCGGAGTAACAGTAGAGTTTTTTAAGAACAACATGGCCAGTGGACGTATTAAAACTGCCATGCATCAATTCATATCTGCTGATGTACAAGTTGATGTACTTAAATTTACCATTCAACCATTCATTTGCATTAGTCAAATCATTGTTCTGTCTTAAGGGCACCAAATCAGGCTCTAGCCCAGGACTCACATCCATGTAAATCTGGCCCTGGTTGCTGTGACCAAAGTCTCAGGACTGTTAGGCTAACGGCTCTATTTCAAGGCAGTAGAGACGGTATTCCGATGTAACATACTATTAATTGTTTTTATCCACCTCCTTCGCTTTTCGCCGCTACTCTTTTAAATCAATATCTGGTTAAAAAGCCATGAGAAACGTAGGAGTCGGGGATATAATTTATTGATACACCATCATTTTAAATCATTTAAAATGTTTGTTCTGTCATTCCACATCAGAAAAATTAAGTGTTAAAGTAATTTTTTTTTTTTTTTAAAGTTCCGAATTAAATGACAGGGATGCTGACGGTCACCTCCTGCTGCGCTGTGAACATAGTGACACTGCGACCTGGCAGTGTAAGTAAAGACTGACTGGTTCTGGAAACGAGGATTTTAAACATCACTAGCAGACTTTAACCTTTTGTCTCAATGTTCATGGATTAGTCCCTTGACTTTGTTAGTAACATAGTAACTTCGCTGTCAGAAGCTGTTAACTATTTCGCAAAACCGTATGTCACAACATCAATGAAGTTGTTCAGTCGTGACACAAAGGTCGCGCTGTATTAAAGTAGTGCTTACCTGTCCTTGCCCAGTCGTAAATTCTCTTCACCGCTATCTGCACAAATCCTCCATTAAAAGACATCGACCTTTGTCGTTTAAAAAAACTGAGTTAACCCGCGCGCTAAGCGGCTGACACCAAAATCATGGATAGAACGCGACAAACAACAACAAGGCCTGAGGCAGCTCCGGAAATCTGGTTGTCCCCGGCTGTTGCCACATCAGCTGTGCTTCATTATTGTGCGGTCACAGGCATTTGTTAGCAACAGCGCACCTGTATGAGTCACTCGGCGGCAGCTAAACTTGTTTG
Organism: Poecilia latipinna; assembly: GCF_001443285.1. NCBI lineage: Eukaryota > Metazoa > Chordata > Actinopteri > Cyprinodontiformes > Poeciliidae > Poecilia > Poecilia latipinna. The sequence continues at coordinate 106,703 of NW_015112860.1, read as the reverse complement.
AGTTTGACAGTCTGCTGCTGCGAGCAAAACTGGGAGCTACATGGGGGTGGGAGGGTAGAGGTTTTACACTGGCTCCGCATCATTTACAAGCCAGCGAGACTAGCGGGGTGGGGCTATGTTTCTGTTGACCATTTATCTGTGCCTTTCAGGGTCTTTCGTGATTTCAACCATGTATATCATATTTACGTAAAACTAATAGGACTGTGTCACCCGGCAAACGCATTGCCTCCGTTCCTGGAGAGAAAGCTGTCTTGCGCCGCTCACGAGTACTTCCAGCCAGGTCACGCACCGGCTGATTGCTACGGATTCGGTATCAGTTCCCAAATAATAAAACAAGTCAGGGAAGTTGTGTTATAAGACGCTATAAACCTTCATCCCGCTGTTACTGTGATAACACTTCTATGAATATCGTTTTCAGTTCTTAGTAAAAACGATGGGAGAGAGGGCATGTACCCATGTGACATTGTTTAGATAAATACTGAATTTAATTTAATTAATCTTTAATTTGATTCGGTTATCCACCTTGCTTACTCTGGCAGGAAAATCAATAATATCCTGTTAAAGAGCTGGCTCGTCTGGTGGAATTATACTCAGTTCCTGCAGGGGGCGGTAGAGAGCATACATCACGAGCGGAGACTGAACAATGTAACACAAAATATTAGCAAGTTAGCTACGAGGGCTAAAATATAGCATTTTTCAGTCCTATATTCTCTTAAAATGAAGCTGGTGAGTAAATAACACAAATATTAAAATAATACATAATGCCACAGCAGCTTGAGAAGAGGTCTTGAGAGCTTTAGAAAGTAGCATTAGGAGCTAATCCATTCACTGTGGTTAGCCGAGCAGCTAACAACAAGGCTAAGGACTGTACTTACACTGATCCTCCCATGCTGTTTGATATAGTGAAAACTGGAAGCAGTTCGTTTGATAATAGTCTTATAATTTATATTTCATATCCTTGCAATGACAAAGGAAGCTTGTTTCTGTTCAAAACACTTTAAAAGCAACAATTTGTTGCATCTTTTCTGGGGTTGTGTTGACATTACCCGGTTATATTTTACATGAAAGCCTACTGGTCCCCTTTTTCTCTTTGCAGTACTGTTTGTCCGGTCACCCAACGCTGCCTTGCAATGTTCTCAAATTCAAATCCACCACCATAATGCTGGACTGTGGACTGGACACCACGTCTGTCCTCAACTTTCTGCCTCTTCCTCTGGTGCACAGGTAAAAAAAAAAAAAAGTGATTTAGCTGTTTATGACTGGGATGTATTGATTAAATATTTTTTTAAATTTAATTTTATTTTATTTTTGTGTATAATCAGTCCGAGACTCTCCAAGCTGCCTGGCTGGGTCTTAAAGGATGGGACCTTAAACCTGGAAAAGGTAAGAGGAGTTATAGGATTGAGGGATTTAATTAGTGTGATGTACAATGAAAGGTTGTAAATACAGCTGAAAAACAGTTTTACATGAATAGTTTCTAAGGTACAGATTAAATAAAAGTCCTCTTCATCCTCCCAGGAACTGAAGGAATGCGCCGGCAGAGTGTTTGTAGACTCCCAGCCCGAGTTCTGTCTCCCTGAGGTAAATAATCCAACTGAGATGATTGTTATTAGGAGAAAACGTGGGTATGGCTTAACCTAGGCAATATGTACTGTTCACTGCTGCATCATCTGTATTCTATACATCACTGTAAACAACCAAAAAGCAAACTCTGCTCTTCATCTTGGTCTAATTCTTTTTGATTTCTCTCCCACAGAGAGAACTGCTGGATCTCTCCACCATCGACGTCATCCTCATCTCCAACTACCACTGTATGATGGCCTTGCCCTACATCACCGAACACACCGGATTCACAGGGACGGTGTACGCCACAGAGCCCACCCTGCAGATAGGAAGGTGAGTACGGAGGGCGCTAAAATGGATGGAACATCATTTGCTGTTTTTTACTTCATTTGTTAATGACAAAAGAGAACAATTCAAGAAATAAAGAGAATGTTTGTTTTTTTTTGTAGCTTGTTGCTTTAGATTTTAGTTAAAAATCTCACTTGCTCCTTCGTCTTACATGTAAAATAATTTTAATATACCGATGAAGTTATTAACAAGTAAGAACCCTCGTTTCCCTGCAGGTTGCTGATGGAGGAACTGGTGAACTTCATGGAGAGGGTTCCCAAAGCTCAGTCTGCCACCTGCTGGAAGAACAAGGAAATTCAGAGGTTGGGAAATTAAACACAAAAGATGTGGAAAAAGTTTAAAGGGAACTAGTTTTGTAGAATTGATTTTTCTATGCTTCTCGAGGCTTTTCCCAATTTTCCGTGGCCTGTTTTTGTTGAGCAGAAATAATCTCCCAGCGACTCAAATAATAAACACACACAAAGACTTAAAAAAAAAAAAACATATTCAATTTCTTGTAGCCTCTTCTGTGCTTTGTAATCTTTGGTTCATTGGATTCCATCACTAACTTGGAATTTTACTTTATTTCTTTGACACCAGTTCACTTTCCTTGGTTATTTATTTGCTAATTTTGAAAAATAATAAAAAAAAAATATTGGTACAGTTTTTCTTTTGTCCTTCCCTCAGATATGAGGTCTGCTGAAACATATTTTAAAAAATATCATGGTGCTCCCAACTCCAAACTTCATTGTTTTTAGCTTTTTTTAACCATGCTCTGTTAGTATTTTAACTTGAAATGAGCTTCATCAATACATTTTTCTTCAGCAGTGGAGTCTTGCGCAGAGCGTTCTGCTTGAAAATGACTTTCTAGCTCCAGGTCTTCCTTTCTTAGTTTTTGTTTTTCAACTAAAAATAAAATCCACTTCAGGGTTGTGAAACCTTTTTATTAGACCACCAGTTGATGTAAATAAATGACGCTCTTCTGCATCAGGATGCTTCCTGGGCCACTGAAGGACGCGGTGGACGTGTGGACGTGGAAACGGTGCTACAGCATGCAGGAGGTCAACTCGGCGCTCAGCAAAGTGCAGCTCGTCGGCTATTCCCAGAAAGTGGTAGGAACAACTATTCTCCTAATTGCACTGACTGAACAGATTAAAGTTGTTTTTACATGTTTGACCAAGCTTGTGAATATTTTAGTGTATTTAAGTGAGCTGTACTGGTGCAGACTTGTCAAATAAATTTGTAATTCAGTACATTTATGTCTGTGTTTAAAAAAAAAATAAAAAAAGTTTTAAGCACTGTTCTTCTGTATCAGATCAGCCGATACCAAACCTCAGATATCGGTATCGGAAGTGAATAAGTGAATGGGTGCATCCCTACTTCTGATATTTTGTAACATATTTCAGAAATACTGACAAAAAATAAATCAATGCAGCTAAACTTTAGACAACACTGATAATTAGACTGACTGATACCAAAGTTTGCAGAAAATTAAGATACTAAACAGTTATTTTTTCTCTATTCTAAAACACCACAATAGATAAATCTAAACATTGCAGTCCATTTGAATCTTGTTTCTGTTGTAAGATGTTTCAACACGGTATTTCCAGGCCACAGTTGTTGTTTTTCTCATGTTTGTTTGCTTTCCTGACTCTGTTGTTCAGGAGTTGTTTGGAGCCGTGCAGGTCTCCCCCTTGAGCTCCGGCTACTCACTGGGCAGCTCCAACTGGATCATCCAGTCGCATCACGAGAAGGTGTCCTACGTGTCGGGTTCTTCCCTCCTCACCACACACCCGCAGGTAAATTCCTCCTCCTGCTGATGTCAACCCATACGATGCTAGGTGCATTCTGTGCAAACAGAGCCATAGACGGTGTCTTACTCTTTTAGCGGCTTTGTGTTTGTTACTCTATAAGAAACACAAAGCTGCTGCCAAGAGCCACAAACAGAGTCAAGAAATTTCAATTTTTGCTATGCCTGATTGTAATGCAGTAGAATCTCCCAACCATTCCCTGTATTTATAGTTCTTTTCTGACTTAAATTTCATTCAATGTGGCATTAACAAAAAGGTTTTAAGAAGCCTTAAATTTTTCTTGCCAAAACCTGCAGATACCTTGAAACAAAACCAGGGTGTAAAAAGAAGACTCTGTTTAATGTGTTGGTGAATTTAAACCAAAACTGAAGGGAGTTTAGTGTAGTTTAAAGCGAGGGAAGAGGCAAACGCCGCCGATCTCATGTTCCCACAAAAACTAAGCCACACAGTCACAGAGCGCTCTGGTAAAGTGTGCTTCCTGTTTCTCCTCCCAGCCGATGGACCAGAGCTCCCTGAAGAACAGCGACGTTCTGATTCTGACGGGCCTCACGCAGATGCCCACCGCCAACCCAGACGGCATGCTGGGAGAATTCTGCAGCAATCTGGGTAGCTTAAAAATGTCCAGAAGAAACAATTCACCTAACTTTTTTTATTTTTTTCGATCTAAGTCACTGACTGAAGCTTGTTGTTGGGTTTGGCCCCGCAGCCATGACGATCCGGGCGGGAGGCAACGTGCTGGTTCCCTGCTACTCCTCTGGAGTGATATACGACCTGCTGGAGTGTCTATACCAATTCATCGATAGTGCCAACCTGGGAACCACGCCCTTCTACTTCATCTCTCCCGTAGCCAACAGCTCCCTGGAGTTCTCACAGATCTTTGCTGAGTGGTGAGCAGCTCTTCCTTAAGACCTCTTCATGTTTTCTTCATTACTTCTTCATCATTCTTATTCCACTTCTAATTTCTGTCTTTTCTGTTCTGATTCAGGCTTTGTCATAATAAGCAAACTAAGGTGTATCTTCCTGAGCCTCCTTTCCCACACGCAGAGGTAATTTCCACCTGCTGCATCAACAATGATGCTGCAGTTTCTGACAAAACGATTCTGTCAGTATGACCTCACATGCTGGAATATTACAGCTGGAAAACAGCTTTCTAGATCAAAAAGTTTAAATTGAGGTGACACTTTTAAGATCCAGCAATGTTGTCTTGAGTTTCCACCAGTGCAGAGCTTGAGCAGCATTCACATCAGGCGACTGATTTCAATCCATTAGATTGACAAGGCATCTGCACATCCTTAAAAAGTCTTCACATTTCTTTATATGTATCTAAAATTAAGGCCTTAAAATGTCTTAAATTCATCTTAAAAAGTAATTTGGCCTTTTAATAATGTTACCTTCTTAAAATAATGGCCTATGTCATTTTTTGATGTTTTAGGTGAAAAAATATCACTTTGGGCAAAAATTGATTAAGGTGATTATTTTAGGAGTCAGGGTGGTATATTAATCACAGGTCTTAAATTTTGTCATGGAAGGATTAGCTGCTAATAAACCCCTTGTAAGGTTTAGTTGCTGCTAACTAACTGCTATCTAGCTAGTTAGCTAAGGCATTTACATTACATTTGGTCATGGAAAGACTATTTAATGTCATATATTCTATTTTTCATTTTAGTTTTTTTTTTGTTTTCATGCGACTTTTTGGTCAGGCAAAAGTTTGAGTCCCACTCAGACATCTTTATTGCGTTTTGTGCTTCTAGATAGTTGAAGCTCCCGCTAACTAGCTGCTAATGAACTCTTGCTAGCAAGCTTTGAGTAAGTGGAAATTTATCGGCAGTTGTCTGGGCCACATTCATACGTGTCTGTGGTGGTAGAGGTCTTAAATTCCATTCATAATAAGCCTTAAAAAGTCTGAAATTTGAGTTGGCAAACCTGCAGAATCCCTGGATTTATTACCTAGAATGTAAAATTCAGTCAAACTTAACTAAATAGAAACAACATTTTTATAATGTTTAATATGGGCAACATTTTGATCTTGAAAGACTTTTTCTACCAGACCAGCAGCTTCACAAAGAGGAAGCTGTTGAAATGGATGTGGTGACCTTGGTTTCTGTGTTCCAGCTGATCCAGACCAACAAGCTGAAGCACTATCCCAGCATTCACGGCGACTTCAGCAGCGAGTTCCGCCAGCCCTGCGTGGTTTTCACCGGTCACCCCTCACTGCGCTTTGGCGATGTGGTTCATTTCATGGAGCTGTGGGGCAAATCCAGCCTCAACACTGTCATCTTTACAGGTAACTACCACACAGACGCTGAGGAAAAAGGGGGAAAAAAAGAAGTTTTTTTCAACTTGATCTTGAAGCTGATTTTATTTAATTTTCTCTTCCTTTCAGAGCCAGATTTCTCCTACCTGGATGCCCTGGCTCCGTACCAGCCATTAGCCATGAAATGTGTTTACTGTCCCATTGACACTAGGCTCAACTTCCATCAGGTTTCAAAGCTCCTGAAGGAAGTGCAGGTATTCAGCTCACATCATCACATCATTCTTAAAATTTATGTGCTTTCTAGAATATTAAAATGTGGGAAACTGTAGGAGAAACCGTAACTTTTGATTACCAGGCCATAGGATTTCGTAATATTTTTTTTTGTCTTTTTTTGCCATCAAAATGACTGATTTTGTGATGCTACTTTAGAAATATTTGCAAGGAATTTTGCAAACATATATTACTATTTGAAAAATATAAATATATTTTTATATATTAAACTCCTTCAAAAATATCCATACAGGCAGAAAACAATGATGGAAAAAAAGCAAGCAGTTATTTGTGTTACTTAAAGAACTTAAATAGTCAGGTTTTCATTACTCGCCACATCGATCACTGACTGCTGATAACCTAATAAGACTGGGGCAGTGGTGTTGTAGAAGTAAGAAATACTGCCACCTGCAGGTGAGAGTTAGTAGTCACTGAAACCTGAAGCATTTTTGTAAAAAAATTTCAGTTAACTAGTAATTAAACTTGAATCCGAAACAATGGGGGGATCTGTTGATTTTGTGTGAATTTCTACATTAGTAAAATGGTGAAAAATAATTGTGGGTAAATGTGGAAAACAGAATATTCCGAAGTTGGCAGGTGTTTCATTGAGAAGAAACGAGGACAGGATGGGTTAGAAAGCAGTTCTGTTAGGTTCAGATACAAGTCAGGATTATTTATTTATTATTGTTCACCCAGGTTCTCAGCTGCTGCTAGCTTCCACTACAGGCTTTGTTTGACCCTCTTTAGTCCAGTCTTTGATAATACTTGGCTTAGTTTGTCAGCTGGTCATGTAAAAGTATTCATACGTCTTCAACTTTTCTGCATTTAAACCATTTTCAAACAAAAACTTTACTTTTACTGAGGTTTCATGTGAAAGTTTAACACAACATAGTGCGTAACTCTGGAATGGAACAAAATGTATAAAAAGCTGTGAACATTTCTAAAAGCAACCGGACAAAATAGTCAATGCAGATCTGAAAAACTGGCGTCAGATGTTGATGTTTTCTGATTCCTTCTAATGATAGATTTGCAGTCGTCTAATCTAGAGATGATGAATGGAAGTAAAAAAAACAAAAAAAACAACAACAAATGTTTCAGCAATTTGACACATTGCATAAAAACTGGTTAAAACTGGTTTTACTTGCTTAGACTTGTCCTAAAACACTCTGAGTTCTGACATGGGAGAAACTATACAAGGAAGAAGATCAAGGAAATAAGTTGCATCATAAAAGTGGCGCAATTTCCCAATACTAAGATTTCTCTTTTATTTTAATTTAGTCTGAGGGAGTTTTGTATCAAGCAGTGTTTTTTCATCTTAATGGCAATACGACTGAGGCTGCAGTGAGTCTGAGGCATCCAACTTAATAAATTTGGATGTCATCTGGATAACAAGGAAAGGAAATATTGTACTTCTTGATCCCAAAGGCAGGACGTACAATGAAAAACAAGATGGGACCGAAGATGGATCCTTGAGGTACACCACATCAGACGGGCACCCAAGAAGATATAGAGTCTCCTATAGATTTAAAAACAAACACATCTCAAAACAATTTGAATATCCTAAAAAAGGGTTTTTGTTACTCATTTCAAATAGTGAGTATATTTTACAGATTCATGACAGATTCAAGCCTTTATCAATGTTATTTTGGTGATTATGACTGACAACGTATGTTAGTATACCACAGCTCTTAAAAATGATGTGGGACCACGAACAGATTTATGATATTCTTGTCTCAGTTTCCTTCCACTTCACAATTAATCACTCCTTTGTGTTGATCTGTTACATGAAATCTCATTTAAATACGCTGACATTTGTGTTTACAACAAGACAAAATGTGGGAAAGTGAGCTATCTGAACGCGTGTCTGTCCTGCAGCCCCTACATGTGGTGTGTCCGGAGCAGTACACCCAGCCTCCTCTAACGCAGTCCCACCGTTCGGACCTGATGCTGGAGCTGCAGCCCCCTCCCATGCCTTACAGGCGCTGCTCCGTGCTCAACCTGCCCTTCAGGCGGCGCTACGAGCGAGTCTACATCCTGCCTGAGGTAACACTGACGTCAGTCAGAGGAAACTGACATTTTCTGCATCATGGGAGTATTTAGAGTCTCTCTCTAGGGGGTTTTAATTCCCAGAATCCTGATTCTTCCTCTTCTAGCTCGCCAACTCACTGGTACCCTCTGAGGTTAAACCCGGCGTCTCCGTGGCAACTGTGTCAGCAGTGCTGCAGTCCAAGGACAACAAGCACACGCTGCAGGTGAGGACCGCAGGATGTGCTGGAAGTGTTTGTTGCCCCTGGAGTTGGCTGACATTTTTCTCCCCACCCCTAACCTTAACCCTGCCAAGTCGGTGCCCAAAGCGCCTCCTGTGGCCCCCAGCAAAAAGAGGAAGCGGGTGATGGAGGAGCCCCCCGTGACAATGGCGCCCAAACCCCTGCTGAGCGGAGCTGTGCCCCTGGAGGCTTTCCTGGCCACCCTGCAAAAGGTCAGAGTGAATGTTCTCTTAAAGGGGCAGTATCATGTAAAATTAACTTTTTAGAGCTTTATATCGTGTTATAATGCCATTCCCTCGCAAAAACATACCTGAAGTGTTGCTTTGATTCATGTATGTTGAGAAGCCCTTTAATCTCCCATGGCAACCATTCAGCTGAGCAAAACACCTGGGTGGACTTAGCACCGCCTCAGAGGGCAAAGCTCCTCCTACAGTTTACAAGCTGAGCATTCGGCTCACAGAGCAGCTTTCCTCCGGGACTCCCCCACTCAGCTCCTTCAGACTAGCCAGCAGCAATTAGCAAACATCTGGTTGAACTGCATATCTGCTGAGCTACTTCTCAGTGAAACGCTGGTAAAAACGTTGTTAAAGGGTTCATAGAGGAGACATGTTGTGATGACTTCCTGAAGGCGGAGTTTCAGGAAGAGCAAAAGTTACTTAAAGAGGCAGAGGCCCAATTTCAAGGTGTTAAATAATGACGGAAAATTTCTTTTAAGTTATATTTGATATAAATGGCATTTTTTATAACATAGCTACTTGATTGTGCTATAAACTGGCCAAAGTGCCTGGAAAACACAGAACACTGCCTCTTTAAAACTGGGCTGTTTTCATTCCTGTGCGTTTGGTTCTTTTGGACGAGCAGCACGGGATCACAGAGGTCAAAGTGGAGGAGACGGCAGACGGACACATCCTGCACCTGCAGGCCGAGGACACCCTGATTCAGCTGGAGGAGGACGGGACGCACATCGTCTGCGACAACAACGAGCCGCTGCGGGCCACGCTCAGAGACCTGGTGCTGCGCTTCCTGCAGAAACTCTGAGCGCGTCCATCTGGTCTGGTCTCCCTCTGCTGCAGCACAAACACAGGACTGGGGAGGAGAGATGTCGTATTTAACTGTAGTTTTAATTTTTTGTTTGTTTTTTATGAAACGTGTCCAGATTTATTATTTTGTATTAAATAATTTCCCAAACATCTTGTGCGGTGTGTCTTGAATCACTAGTGTTTTGGGTTTACCAGCATTTTGACATTTTGTTTTCACAATTCTTTCTGACATCAATTGGAACCAAAAAATGCTATTTCATTCATTGGTAATTCACATTTATATAAAGAGTCAGAATTGAATTTGTTGAGCTTAGGGCTCAACAAATTCAATTAGCACTGGAAGTAAATTGGCACATTCTGCAGATTTTCCACTTAAACCTGTTTTATACAATATTAGAAATGCATCAATCCTCCCATGGCCTAAAGAGATGGGATCCATTAGACCCCACAAACCTTTTACTTTGCATGGTTAGGCGGCATTGTACTGATCCACTTCAATAGTTGGAATTGAAGGACCGAAAACCAAATTTTGCTTAGTATGAACTACTTTGTGTGTCACGTTAAATCTTGTAAAGTCTTAAAATGTGGAAAAGTTCAAGGGTATGAATACTTTTACCATGCACTATGTATTTTTTATTCCTCAGCTCTGAAGTGATTTCCTTTTAGCTCTGCATTCTCTCTAAATTTGGTGACTTCTGGATCTACAAAGGAACAATCTGCAAGAGATGCCCTCCTTCAGTTTTTAGTGTTTCGGTTTTGTTATTCTACATTAAAGGCTGACGGTTCAGATCAGATGAGCAAGCAAAAACAGCACATTTTTCCTGTCATAATAGATAAAATAACACAGAACAATAATGTTTAGCACTTTTATCTGAAGAAAAAAAAATAAGAGCTGTGAACACCATCTGTTCCAGACAAGCTGGAGCAAACCAGCACAGCTGTTTTGTTTCCTTAACGTCTACAGCAGGTTTCACAATCGAAGGCTTATTGCAGTAAAATAATGTCACATTGAACATTCATAAAAATCAAACCTTTAACTGGAGTAAATTCATTCGTGAAGCAAGAAGAAGAAAAAAAACTCCCACATTAAGACGTAATTGTTTTAAATATTACAACTAATGATGCAATGTGTGCAACGCCAGAACAATTCCTAGAAAATAAGCAGAAGTGAAGCATTTTTAATTATCTACACAACTTCCTGTTTCAACTACTCAAGATGGGAAAGTCAAGAGATCCTGCCACTGGAGTGAGACAGACGTTTGTTAATTCTCTAAAGATGCATCTAAAATAGCTACTTGTGTTAACTTGCCCTCAAAAAAAGAAAGAAAAAAAACTATCTACAGAGTAAAAAAATCACCAAAAACACTGCTACTCTTCAAAACAGGAAAAACATGAGAACATACTATTGCAATAAGGCAGCTGTTGATTTTGGGGATCAATTTGGGCAGATTTATCTCACTGGACTATTGATGGCAATACTCTTAATTTCAAAACTTAGCTCAGTAATACTCTTGAGATCTGAGCTAATCTCAGTTTATTCATAAATTAATAATACAGGGAATAGTTAGTAGACTAGTTTGGATAGTTTACTCACGCATAAATCAATAATAATGTAAAAACAGCCTTTTCAACTTATCTTTGTCTAACATTAAAAGTGACCGTCAGACACGGCAGAAACAAAGAGCCGACTCGTCATCTGCGTCTGAAAATATTTAATTGTTGCAGGGTTAACATGTTCCTAAAATACATTTAACAATAGGCTTTAAATGTACAATATCTTACAGTGTACTACATGTTCACTTCATAATACAACTGTTGGAGGATGCTCCAAAACAAAATATAAACACAGTCTTCCTTCGGTGACAAAAAAGGGAAAAAAAAAAAAAAAAAGACTGATGTAACAAATTCAAACTGCCTCAGTTTGTCCAGCAGGGCAGGAAATAAGTCAGAGAAGAAGAAGAAAAGGAGGCAAAGTGTGTTTGGTGCGTCTCAGCGGATTTCAGCAGAAAAACACAGTTGGTAGACTTTGTATATAAATCACAGCAAAAAGAGCAAACAGGTTGGATTTTTTTTTATTATAATGCATATTAATCCCTGTTCCCTCTTTACGTAGTGGAGCTACAGGCAGTGCATCTGGAAGGTTTTAAGTGTGTCGACATCATTTTGAACTGAAATCAGTCTGAATTTAGGGAGAACCAAATGTGGAGAAGAGGTAGTCCAGATTTCTGAAGGTAACATGGCAGGAAACCGTGGCGAAGTTGATACAGAACTCTGTTCCTTTAAATGTTACCCAAAGGAATTAACCATTTTGATTTGGCAAAATTAGGTAAAAAACAAAAACAAAAAACAAATAGGAACTTTAAAGCCGATATGATTTGTATTATTTTTGGATCGGTGCAAAAGGCTCTGATTGTAATGCATTAAAAAAAAAAAAAAAAAAAAAATTTTAAAGTGTTTGTTTACGATGCCATATTAAGGACATGATAGAGAGAAAAAAGGAATACATTTTGAGATTAATCTCAGAAATTTTTCAGAAATTTTTTTTTGTGCAAATTTCTGATTTTTGACTTTTCAAATTCAGAAATTTGATGGGGGTTCTTTTAAGACAACTTGTGAGATTGATCTCGGAATTTCTGAGGTTTTTCAGAAAATCAAAGGTTAATCTAGAAAAGCTGCAATTTTCTGAGTTTTTTTCCTAGAAAATGTCCGAGATCAGTCTCAGAATGAGCTTTCTTTCTCAGCTTTTATCTACAATCACCCTAACACGCCGTCGTTTTTATTAGCAGTAAACAGGCTGCATAATGTATTCAATCTACCTGGATAGCTGATTCATCTCTAATCATTGGAAGTGTAGCCAGAGATCAGGAGGAAGTGTGAACCTGATGAATGCGTTTTCTGTCTTCTCATTCCTTTGATGTTTGTTACGCTCTCTCTCCTTTTTTCTCTTTTTCTTTCCTACTTGGATTCCTTCTCGGCGTCCAGCAGAGCCGAGCGGATGCCGAGCTTCTTCAGCTCGTCCACCAGGTCGCCGTTCTGGTGCATCTGGAGCAGGATGTCGCAGCCTCCCACGAACTCGCCGTTGAAGTAGACCTGAGGGATGGTGGGCCAGTTGGAGAACACTTTGACTCCTGTTGTTACGGATCAAAGTCCAGACAGAAACAAGGAGATCAGTCACCAAGGGAACAATGGAGGAAGGAGGTAGGACGCTTCTGAGTCACGACGGAGAGCTTTGGTTAGGATCAAGTTTAAAAATAAAATCTATTACTATTTTTTTTTTTTTTTTGTTATACCAGAACCAATTTTAAACGGGTTCTTTTCTAAAAAATAAAATACAAATGACAGAAAATATCTTCAAAAAGTGACTTTTATTTCAATCATCCCTTCAGTGAGTTGTACAACGGCGTATCAGGGCTAGGCTACAATTTTAACCAGAAAATTGTCTCAAAATTATGATAAAAATATTGTTTGAATGAGGAAGAAAAAGCTTCTAGAGTTATCGATGCGATCAGTTCGTGTGATTCTGAAACTAAATTCGGGACGCTTGTACAATCGTTTCAGTGTCCTCCTACTGACAGGAATTTGATGCTAATTTGTTAAAAGATAAAGTATTTCCTCATTTGTAAGCTAGATGTCGAAGTACAACTTCACAAGATGCTCAAGGTTCCTCATTTTATTTTTATTTTTCATTTTGTGCTGCAGTTCTCATAAAGTTACTACTTCATTCTCCTAATAATACAACTTTATTCTGGTAATATTAAAACTTTATTTTTCTGATATTTGGACGTTGTCGTACAACTGTATCCTTGCAATATAATGAATTTATTCAATCAATTTTTAAAAAAATGAAGGGTGTGATGACACCACTCTGACTTATGGAGGGAAAAAATAATAATCCAGATTTTCCAACAACAGGACTACCCAGTTTGTACAACTAAGTGGACTTTTTGCACTCCGGTCATATTTTTGTTCACTATCCACAGTCATATAATGACATTAGTTGAAATGCCGCTCCGAGAAGAAGAAGCAAGATAATAAAATAAAATAAAATAAAAAGATTGGACACCTGAGAACACAAACCCAGCTGTGAAGTACACAATCTTGGATCGATGCCTCTCTTCTCAACCCTGGTAATTAGATTTTAAAAGCAGTAAAGTCTCTGATCTCATCTCTGGCGGATGGTTTGCTTGGAGCCACACCCTTTGGTGCTGCTGCAGGACGCTGATAAAAACCCAAACGTTTGGAAATACAAAGAGCTGAGAGGCAGAGCTGATCTCAGGGAAATGACAGTCTGGTTAAAATGGACGCAAACGTAACAGAGAGACATTTACAGACTGGCTGAATGATTAAGTAGCTGTGCCTTTAGCTAAACACCTATTAAAGATGCCAACTTGTTGTTCGGACTCAACTTGTCCCAGCTTACTGACCTTCTCTGAGCTCCTGGTCTTCCAGAACGTTGTAGGAAGCGTATTGGTCCACCCCATGCATCCGGAGGATCTGGACCACGGCGTTGCTGAAGCCACACATGGGCTGTGCCGGGGTCCCCTTCATAAACACCACCACCTTGTCCTTCTTCACCATCTCACCAAGGTCCTTCTGGAGGTCCGCCGCCGCGCACAAGAACCGGGCCGAGGCCGCTCGCACAAGTCCGTCAGCTGGCCTGAGTAAGCACGCGGCCGCGCCGGACCGCATACACCTAGCTGTGGATCTAATTAAACTGTTCATAGTGTTTTTTTGCGATGTTTTATCGGTATTGATAAATAAACAGGTCGCACACGTACAAGTTGGGTCCTGTATGAGTGAAACTCACAGGACAACATAGACGTCAAGCTTGATGGGCGGGATCTGGATTTGGATTGGACGGCTTGTAGGACCCTAAAGTTTAATCTGAGCTGCTATTGGCCAAAGCGAACGCCAGTCAGAGCGTAAAATCGCCAACAACGTGGTTTGCGTAAGAAATAATTTTAAATTAACTTTCAAAAAATAAAGTCAACCAGCAGCCATATTTGCATTCGTGTGCTTTGTAATTTATTTGCTAAAAAAAAAGAAATTAAACATATTTTTAAAAAGTCATTCATGGAGCTTTTAATAGCTTCCGGGGTGAAATGGGCAGAACGGAAGAACTCAATAGCAACTAAAGATGGCGGCGCAGACGCATAAAAATAACAAACCGGGGAAATCTGGGGGGAAAGAAGCTCAGCCGCTGATACTCCCCAAGACCCCGGCGGAGGAACAGCGTCTGAAGTTGGAGCGGCTCATGCGGAACCCCGACAAAGTCGCTCCTATCCCGGAGCGGCCGAAGGAGTGGGCCCCGCGAGCGCCGCCGGAGTTCGTCCGGGACGTGATGGGCTCCAGCGCGGGCGCAGGCAGCGGGGAGTTTCACGTCTACCGTCACCTGCGCCGGAGAGAATACCAGCGGCAGGACTTTCTGGACAAAATGGCAGAGAAGCAGGGCAAAGACGTGGACTACCTCAAGAAACTGGGGCAGAACCAACGGGAGGCCGAGGAGCGAACGGCAAAGCGAAGGAAGAAGCGAGAAAAGCTGAAGCTGAAGAAACTGTTGGCAAAGAAGGCTAAGACGGAGGGGAAGGAGAAAAAAGATGAAGACAAGGACTCTGACAGTAGTGGAGAGGAAGAACGGAAGGAGAAGAGTGGGGAAGAAGAGGAAAAAGAGGACGACGCTGAGACCCCGAGCTTCATCATGGGGAGGAAATGAACAACCATATGAAAGTACAGTGGCAGGGGTTAGCCTGGTCTCTATACCCGAAGAGCAAATTGACTCTTAACCATAAATGGTTGATTGAATCAGGAGATGGAGAAACTTATTGACTGGATCCGTTTTACTTTTAAATTCAGAACTTCCTGAGTGGATTTTTAGCCAATCACTTGATTTGGTTTGGACACGTGATCACACTCGCAAAAATGTTAAACTGTTGGGTTTTGTCTAAATTGTGTCCTCATGTTTTGTTTGAATAAAAAACAACTTTAATTCTATGTTTCCATTCTATGTTGCTCTCAAGAAGTGGATGGAGGATTATTCTGTGTGCTGCACACTCTTCTACATTCGAAATGTGCTTTTTTCTTAAGGTTATGACGTCATATCTGTGTGTCTTTGCCGCCTTGTCGATCGGCCCCTGGTGACCTCCATCACCCGTGGGAACAGCAAGGTTGCAGAAAGCATCTCAAAGAATGAAAAGGCGTGGCTTCCGCAGGCTTGGGAGTCCCACGTGCGATGTTCCTTGGACAGACTTCCTGCTTCCCACGGAGGAGGCGGTCCGGCTCAGTGGCCGCCACCTTTCTTGAGGCAGGTAGAGTAAAAACCAGGCAGCTTGATATTGTTTGGGCCAGGGGAAGCTTTTCCTGTCAGACACTGTCCACTGTCACAGTAATAGTTTAATACCCCATCATTACTCTGACTTTAATTCATGTCCAGCATTTTTTCAAAAGGTGTATTTGCTTCAACGTAGAGGTGGAAACTGCTCCACAGTTTAAACAAAGTAAGGTTTGTGTCAGCATCGTTTTGTGGTGCAACTTCCTTTAACTGTGGAAGTTGCACCACAAAACAAACCTGCATTGAGATTTGTTTTGGTCCCAAAGTAATATTGGTGGGGATAAGATTTGAGAGAGTATTTAGAGGATTTCTTGATATACTTGTGATGTGCAGTCATATTCAATAAATCAGAATATAATTACTGATGAGGGTTGTGAGATTAATCATACTTTTTGAATATAACAATCTTTAAGCAAATATATTTACTAAGCTTGGATTTCTGGATTAAAGAAATGCTTTAAAAATGTTTTTGTCAGATGTAAAATTAAGAGAAATAAAAACTAAAACAAAAGCAGTTGTGTTTCACCTATATAATGTAATTAATTTAGTGAATTGAATTACTGAAATTCATGAACTTTTCAATAGTATTCAAAGTTATTGAATATTACAAATTTCTGATTTTACAATGTCAATTTTAAAATCATAGTTATGTATTTTAAAGATGGAAATTTCACCTTTTCCCCCCAAATTTATGAGTTTTTCAACCTAAGATAATGTCCAAATTTTTATATATGAATACATAAGTTAGAAATTAGAGTTTTATTGGTGGAAATGTACTCCTCCATAACCACATTATTATTTTTTCTTTCATCTATAATTACTCAAAGGCTTTGTCATAAATATGACTGCATATACATTGAAATTTTAGATTTTGCCATGTTCACATAAAACACAACAAATGTTTGGTTTGATGTGTTTTAAAACTTTTTTTTTTCCAAAATAAAAAGCCCTTTTTCTCTCCTAACAATAAATAAAATCGATTGCGACCTGTTGCACATGCACTTAATCATGGCATAAATCCAATTATTCTGTTTGGACCACAGATGTTTGTTTGTTAAAGGACTTTACGGAGCAAACAGAATTAGTTTGAGCCTGAGTCAGCCCAGTCAAACACCAAACATGGGTTTCTTTGTGATTCATATTGTGATTCATATGTGTTTTTCTCATGCCAACTGGGAAGATAAGGTAGATTTACACACAGTTAATAGAAACTGAGCATCAATCACGAAAAAAATGTGAATAATTCTCCATAATTATATTTAACTGAGACTGGTGAACCATTCAAACCAATCTTTGCTCCACATTATTAACAAATCCCCTAAATGACTTGTTCCCAGAACTCTTGGGGTTTTGACTTTCAAAACGACCACATCTCGCACAAAACCTCAAGTTGTTAAATACTGCAAACACTTCAATCCAGCACGGACAAAATGAAGACATAACCAGCCTTGTACTATTATTCTTATGATGATGTGAACATTTCAAGTTAAAATAAATTTCTGTGTTAGTTGAGACATCAGTGTGTCAGCCTCCACAGGTCTTTTGTGTATGCTGACTCGTCTCCTCTGTTAGTCAGTGGCACCACTGATTTAGACATAGTTGAATGAAGGAACTCTTCAGTCGTGTCTTTACATGAAACATGAAAAGAGCCAAAAGCACAGCCTTGGGGTATCCCTTTGCTAAGTAACCAATTTTAGGAGCCACTCTTCTAAATCACACCTAAACTGAGATGTCTTGGTAAAAATCATTTTGTCATGAAGAAGTTTTGATACAGCAATAGCAGCTATTTTTAATGGGATTCTTCAGAAAATAATCTCTAAGTGAATCTTTGATTTGTAAAAGTCACATTAGGCTGGTGGTTTCACAACCTGAGAATTAAATGATTGTGTGTTAAATTATTCGATTATTGTTATTATCCAGTTTCCTACTAAAATCTCCAGTAGATAAATGGGTATAGACATCTTCCAGAACTGTTGCTGTTAGCAAAATGCATCAATTCTTCTTTGCATAATTAAATACCCAAGAAATCTGTTTGCTGGCAAATGCACCTTGTTTTTAAGGCGCTTAAAAAATGTCTACGCCCGCTAATTCTGCAGATTGTTTTGAACATGCTCAAACAGAATGTGGTAACTAAAAGGTAATAAATCGGAGATCAAATTGTTGTGCAAGTCTTAATTCCTGGTATGTGATGAAGCACAGTAAAACCAGCTGATTGTATTTTTTGTCCCACGCAAAGATCCAGTGAAATCTGGCAAATGCCGCTACAAATACGACTCTGTGGACCGCTGCCCGCCAATAGCAGGGAGTCTGTGTTGTCTCAGGGGGGAGTTTTGCTCGGTGGAAGGTTTGGGCTTGCTGGAGCAAGCTATGCTGTCTCACTTTGCCTCACCTCAGTCCTTCTTTTTATGAGGAAGTCTCAGAGAAGACTGCGGATATGTTCAGCTCTTGGCACCTCTTCTATCTCCACAATGGATCTTGAGCAAAAAGAGTGACTGAGAATGCAGGACTTACTGGATTCACAGAGCAAAGCAGCAACGGCGATCAATGATCACAATGGGCAGCCTCAAGGTATGATGTGTTTTAGTGATCCTTAAGGTTAGCTAAATACCCTTTAATCAAAAAGGTTACTTGTTGCTATTTTTCAGTAGATTTCATCCATGTTATAGGCTTTGTACCACCTGGTTGCTCTATCACCTGCCATGTTTTCATTGGTTAGAGGTGTCGTCTTCTCAAAGTTGTTTTTTGGAAATGTTTTGTTACGTCTCGCTTCCCCTCTTCAGACAGGAGGAAAGCTACGCAGAAGAGAACTTTCACCAGATGGATGAATGTGTTCTTGCAAAAAGTAAGGCAGGAACCACAAGACTTTCATTTCAAAGCACTTTTTTGCAATAAAAACGATTATCCACAAAAGCATTTGTTTCTGTTTATTTCCAGCGAAATCCTCCCCTTGCAGTCTCCGACCTGTTCACAGACATTCAGGATGGCAGAATGCTCATGGCGCTCCTGGAGGAGCTGTCTGGCTGCAAACTAGTAAGAACTCCCTCATTTTTTCATCTCGAAACCATAAAAAAAACAACAATATTTTGTTGGAATAGAGCAACACAAATTGGGGGTGTATAAAGTCCAATATTTTTGCTTCACTCAGACTGAGTTCACATCTTGCCACTTTCCACTTTAGCTCCAGTTGTATGTTTTAGATGAATTCAATCTTTTCTTTTAGTGTCAAGTCTGTCACAAGCTGTGTCTCCCTTACAAATGTATGCAAAACTTTGTTGATATTCCACTAGTGTTGAAAAAACACAATTTCCCAATTGCTTTGTTTCCATTAAATAAGAAACACAATTAAAGTTACACAGGAATACATTTACTCATGCAATAAGTCATTTTAAAACATGCTGCGCCGTTGTCTTCCCACCCCTTCCTGTTGTCTTCTTTGTCTTTTCTGCCAGTAGTAACATCCGGTTGTTGATCACATGACTCGTGTGACGCAAAAAAAGTGCTTCCATTGTAGTTTTGAGAAATACACAAATTGTGATACAGCTGAAAAACGCGAGTTTATTCAAAATTGACATGTCCATTAAACAAATTTATTGTAATTAGCTCCACCCATCTACTTCTGGCCAGCTTCACTGTCCCTACTGAAGATTAGCATGGCCATATTATGATACGGCCACCAGTATGTTTTAGGTTTTGCTTTAGGGTACAGATGGTGTGTTCAGTACTCTTTCAACTAAACAGAGCATCTCCTGTCACATGTTCACTGCATCCTGTCGTTTGTGGCAAACTCCAATAGCTATGGCTTTCCACCAGCAACTTCTCCTGGTAAGAATCAGCACCTTCTTCTACGCTTCGCTCCGTCCAGAGAGTCTGGACCTTTGGCTATTCAGAAACGACTGCTTACTGGAGACCTGGACTCTGTTGAAATTTGAAATGATTGGATTTGTTTTTCAACAATCACTAACGTTTGACCACATGTACTATGTGAACTCAACCGTGAAGGAAACTACACTGTGAAACTGATAAAAGTGAACGACAACTTTGCCAGCAATAAAATGTCTTAAACATTTCTCTTGCTCCAACTTACATTTCTCAATAGTAGGGCAAACCCAGACTGAACATCTCTGTTCACTTCCCCTGCTGCCATTGCCAAACTACAGCTACAGGCAGAATACAATTCTAAAACAACACAGAAAATCAAAGTCATCGTTTATAACTTCTGTTTGCCGATTGGTCCACTTGAAATTCTACATTTAAATCGAGCTCAATGGGAGAAATCTCAGACGGAGCTTTGAAGGGAGATGAGAATGAAGTTAAAAGACAATGGGCAGGCTACCAGAAACAGCTTTCTTCTTGCCTCTCTTCCATATAATTGTCCATATAATAGTTTCTTCCACTTGAGCTGTGTGTCTCAGCAGCTCCTCCACAGTTACCAAGGGCCTCTTGGCTGCCTCTATGATATATGCCATCCTTTCCTGTCCTGTCAGTTTAATTAGATGAGAATGTCTTCTAACAATACATTGAAAATAAGAAAATGTTCAATTGATTGTCTTATTTTCAGAATATGGACTGATCAGACCTCTGGTGAGATGTTTTAAGCTTGGGATGTTGTATTGTAACATAAAACAATATCCCATCTGCTGTGATCCTTGGTCTTCATGATGCTGTTTGCTCTCTAATAAACGAGGCCTCCGAGGCCTTCACAGAACAGCTGCAGACTATTTCCTAAACGGTTGCACAGGATTTCTTTCAGGGATATCAAAGTAAGGGGGGCCGGATTTGTAAAATCTTAATAAAATACAACAAAGTTTACAGCTCTAATGAGATAAATTGTGTAAGAATTCAAGAGGTTTGGTTACTTTTGTACTTGCCTCTTCACACTGTCACTTCCATGTTAGCTTTACAGGTACAGGTCTTCGTCTCATCGCATTTTCAGACTGAACAACATCTCCAAGGCCCTAGCTTTCCTGGATGACAGACATGTGAGGATTCTCTCATGAGTTCAATACAACCAGGTTCGTTGTAATCCACTCACTGACAGCAGTGTTGTCCCCCAGGTGAAGCTTCTTGGCATCGACGCCTCCGGCATTGCTGATGGCCTCCCTTCTGTTGTTCTCAACCTCGTCTGGAACATTATCCTCCACTTCCAGGTGAGCAATTGAGTACCTTCATTATCCATCTAATATTTTTATGTATACTATAGTTTGTCTCTTGGCCTTTTATGGGAAACTAAACAGGTGAAGAAAGCGACAGGAGGCCTGCAGAGACATTTGTCCTCCAGCCTGTCCTCCTTATCGCTGAGCGCCTACCCTTCCACAAGTGACCTCTCACCTCAAACCAGTGACAATGACAGCTACTCCTGCAACACTCTGCCTAGGAAAGGGAAAAAGGCTGAAAAGGAGCCAAAATACCACAGCAAAGCCATCAAGACTCTCCTGCACTGGGTCCAAAGATGCACGTCAAAGTAAGCCTGTGTCTAAGCTCGAGGAGTGGAAGAAAATTACAATTTTCCACAAATGTTTGAAGATAGTCATGAATTTGCAGGTACGGCGTGGATGTGGATGACTTCGGGGCCAGCTGGAGGAGTGGAATGGCTTTCCTGGCTTTGATTAAGTCCATAAACCCGGACCTGGTTGACCTGAGGGAGAGCTTGTCCAAGGAACCAAAGGAAAATCTCTACCAGGCCTTCATGCTGGCCCATCAGTGTTTGGATGTACCCCCTCTGCTGGAGCCTGAGGGTAAAAAACAGAATGAAGACATCATAAGAAGTCACAATGGTTACCACAGCAACATGAAGAATAGTTTATTTTTTTCCTTACAGACGTGGCGTGCGCCTCGCCGGACGAGCAGTCCATCATAACATACGTGTCGATGTTCCTGGGGGATCATTCGGTCACAGATGAGGTCGGCGCAGTTTGACACTTAGAGAAATACACTTGCCTTGAACATCTACCTTTCCTTTTATTAGAAAAGCTGATTCTCCACACACATATATTTCATAAGGAACAGCCTAATATAACACCATAAGACTACCACCAATCACCTTTATCCAAATTTGTAGTAATAGAAAGGGCAAGGTAATTTTTGGATCGGGTATATTCTAAGAAAAATGGTATTTAGTCATTATAGAACATTATTCATTTCTAGGGAACTGTAGGATATTCTTAAAAACCATTAAAAAAAACCTTTTTTTTCTTTTTAGTTTGAGGAAGCTAGGCCTGGAATCTCCCCAAAATTTTCCAACCTATTCTTTGTTCCTTCAGAAGTTGAATTCATTGTGAAATCCTCTATTCAGTCATCTTATCCAAGCCACAGAACAATAATAAAAATAAAAATCCATCATTGTACATTTTGAGTCATTATCACATGACTCAAAATGTGCTTTTACATCAAATAATCATAAGCATTTCCAAACATGCTAAAATGTGACTTTGCTTCATCTTACAGGATCACATGGCACAGTTTGAGTTTCCCGAGATTCCCAACGTTGCGTCTCTGGAACCAGTCGGCCTTGGACAAATGCTGGCCGATGACCCAGAAGCCCGAGCTCTGCTCAGAACCTTTGAGAAAAGCGATGAGCAACGACTGTGGAGACAATGGTCCAGGAAATCTTCAGAGACTTCCAGAGCCCACAACTCCAACATGAGTGGAAGCCCTGAAACTTCCTTTCCTTTTACTCAAAGAGCGTTAGAGCCACCAAGTCCACTGGAAGCAGGCATAGCCAACCAGGATATCCGATTGTGGATGGATAAGAGTTTGGATCGAGGCTACGGTAAGAGAAGCCTTGTTTCCCAGAGCTCCGAAGAAGGAATCTACAGCTTGTCGGCATTGGATTCAGACGAAGAGGAAGCCTACAGCTACATCCTGGATCTGAATAAAGATGTTTTCCGACCAAGTAATCCATCGAAAAGACAAGTACCAAAAGTAGAAGAGGAAACAGCCGAGGAGATGGAGGAAGAGTCGAAACATCTGGAAGTGCTAGGGATGTTTAACGGAGGCAGACATAAACAAGAAGGAGATCTCAGGGCAAACAGGAAGTTGGATTTGGACAAGATCAAAAGTAGCCTTAGAGAGACGACAAACAACAGGGCTGTGTTTGACTTGGAGCCAAAGGCCCAGAGAGGAACAAACAGAGACACTTACACTGAGAAAGAAAGCAACGAAAGGATGAAGAGTGATGGTAAAGAGAAAGATGAGTTTGACTATGTTCAAGATGGTGGAGTAAAAGCAAATGTTTTTGAAGTTGCAAGTTGGAAATATGCTGAGAAAGGAGGAGCAGAGCTCTCTGGAAATTTGGGATTTGCAAGAGAGAGAACAGTGGGGGAAGATTTTGGAAGATTAAAGGAAGGGCAGGATCTAAAGGAACGGAGTGAGACAGAGGAAACTCGTGTCGAGAAGAAAGACACAGGAAGTCAGAAACGTGTGAAATTACAAAGTTTCAATGATAAAACAGCAGGAAAAATGTCCTCAGAAGATGCTGGTTTTAACATCCTGAATGCAAATGGGGCTACAATTAGGAACACGGGCTGTGGAGCTGAAGTGAAAATGAAGGAAGCTGGTCATCTAATGAAATCATCTGATTACGGGTTTGTTCAAACAGAAGACTGGAGGAAACAGGAACCTATGATCAGCAGGCTCAAGGATCTGAAAGCAGATCAGAGAACTACCACCGAAAGCCTTCCTGATGACATCCATGAGGGCGATAACAGTCGGACTGTGGCCTGCAGGGCGTCTTCTCAGTCATTATGGTACTGATTCATCATTGCACACACACTTAACCTCTTGATAATTCCTAATCTCCCTTATGCCTGATCAAAAGTCTGAATTCCGACCCTCTGCAGGGGTAAATCTTTGTGATTACATGAGAAATTATTGTAGTCTGAATATAAAACACCTCAAAGCGACAAGGTAACTGGTGTTAAATTTCACAGAGCTCTTAAGCAAAGAGAACAGAGACAACAAAACATGCTGAGGAGAAAGTTGGAGTCATGGTGTTTCCAAAGGGTTGTGTCTGCAGACGGTATAACAGCAGTGTAGACCACATCAGAGAAAACGCCAAGGAATGTAACAATGACAGCTTTGACAAGAATGATTTAGGAATAACTTGGAATTCTCATAACAACGTACAACAAACAAGTTGCTTAAAAATGCTTAATGTTCAATCAGGCCCTGGTCCCTTATCCCACTTGTATCGTTTTAGCTTTGCTTGCTTTGTTTTTATCTGGTACAACAAGTTGTTGTCCGCCGTAGAATGTTGCATCAATTTCTATTTGCCAGGAAGACGTTTTGCAGTCTAACAATGGTAACAAAAGAAGTGAACAAAGCCATTCAGTACATGTTGGCCACACTTCCAAATATTGAGCAATTAAAGTCAGACCAAGAGGAATGTATAACACTTTGTTGCCTTAGCCCTACTTACTCTCCACATGGTTGGTTACAGGAACAAGCAATTTCTGGTAAGTTTCTCATCCAGCTGGCACATTGGGTAAAATCAGACCCAGCCATTTGAAACGTCAGCACAGTCCACACCTCCAGCGAGCAATCGTTTCTCAATAGCCAAGAGTTTAGACCCCCTGTATGAAGCAAAGCATAGAAGAAGGGGCGAGGCTAGGCTGGAATAAGAAGTCTTTTTTTTATATACAAAAAAATTTTTTTGGCTAGCACTAATGGCTTTTTCCATTTTTCTCACAGTATGTAGACAGGAAGGAGGCATAGAGAAGTGGGGAAGACATGCGGCAAAGGTACTTAAGTTGGGAATTGAACCCAGGGCAACCTTGGGGAGGACTATGGCCTCTGCATACGGAGCTCTACCCACTATGCCACGCAGTGACCCTGAGAAAAGGCTTTAAGAGAAGAATATGGCACAAAATTAAATCATAGATGTGACTACAGGATTTCCTTTTGACCATTTAGCTCCATAAATCAAAAAAAGAGAAATACAGTGGCTCAGGCACATGGTAATGGAATCGTTTGTTGAATGGAAATGGAAGTAGAAAGGGACGCACTGGGTCAAAATGTGGGGATGAGACAGCAAAGGGGAAAATTGTCCTCTCAACTGCTCACTCATCCAAACCAGGCATTCGGTCCCGTTTTGTGTTCTTTCTCTGAATGCAATACATGAAATGAAACATAAAAAGCCCTAATGGAGCTCTCCTGTGTTTATCTGCATTCCAGGAACAACGGCGGACTCAGTCTTCAGTCTATAGCAGCCTGCTGTAACTCAACCCCATTAGAGCTGGAGGTCCTGCTGCTCCTGTGGATCTCACTCTACTGCTACCTCATCCTGCCTCAGACGTACCTCTGAGTCAACTTGGCTGTACATCCTCTCATCAAAAACATGCTTAATTAGACCAGTTTCCTCTAATGGGGCAAACAGAGACTCTATGGCTGGCCTGGCTTTTCTTCCGGTTCATTCAATTTCCTTCAAGGTCACATTGGAGGATTAGATTTGCAGCTTTTGCCAGCAGGTTTAACACAGTCTTAGTTGTGGTAATCATTTCCAATTATCTGTGTTCTCAAAGTGATTGCTGCTGCTTAAATGACCAGAACATCGTTTATGTTAGGGGTGGAGGGGGATTTTTCCTGGAAAAAATGAATTCTCTCAGATGTAGTTGACATAACTCACCACATGGTGGCATCGCAGCATTACAGGAGCTGCGCATTAACGCCGGAGCTTTTGGTTGTCTGCTGAGAATCCAACATGACCTGCTGTTTAGTTCCAACCCTGAGATTATATTGATAATATTTAACGAGGCAATTAGTAAAATAAACGTTGTTTTTGTCTGCATAACTAAATAGTCATTTAAACCTTTAATCAACCACATTATCTTCCTATAGAGATCCTAATTTATAACATGGGGCGTGTAGGCGGAAATGTATCGGCACTCATGTTGTAAAAAGCTGTGCAGTAATTTATTTGTAATGCAGTAGTGGGACAGTTATTTGTACCTCTAATAATAAATGAGGAGAACGGTTCTTTGTTTGATGAACAATGAATGCCTAAATGGTTCATAGGCATCTGAAATTGGCATGTTTCCATCTGAAGTTAGAAGTTTATCAGAAATATCCACATAAATCTGTTTGTGGAGAACATCAAGAGATCCAACTCAGCTCTGCATCTCTCCGTTGCTGAGGCAGCATCTTAAATAGATGAGCTACTCGCCTAGATTTGTCACCATGTTGAAATAATATAATACATCTAGGACTCTTCATGCATACCAGTTTTTATTGGAGTTGCTAACAGGAGATAATGACATTTTTTAACAAGGCAATTTAAACTCTGTTTTTCCTCTGAGATCCTCTGTCATAATGCTTCGTCTCTTATGTTGTGATGGAAACAGGTTAGGTAACTTCAAAGGCACAGAGGCCGGATGAAAACGGATCCACCCGCTCTGAACACATCAGCATATTTGCCTCTATTTATCAAGTTTTACCTTTTTAGCTCACAAACAAACAAAAACACAAGCTTTTTCTTCTTACTGCAACATTACAACTGAAAAAAAATCCCACTAAATTTAAGATATTTTTAAGTTTCACTTTATGCTTTCAGGTATGATGTGAGATTAACTGAGTTTGTTTTTTTTCGTCATATCAAAATTTGCGTATTTCGCAAAAACAGTTACGGAAACAGTGCTTTAGCATGACATGAGTCACATGGTCAACAACCAGACGTTACTACTGGTGGAAAAGATGAAGACAGCAGGAAGTAGATGGAGAATGATGGCTCAGCATGTTTTTTAATGACTTAAGCTTATTCACGTGGGATTTTAACTGCATTTCTTGTTAAATGGAAACACCATAATTGTGAGATTGTATTGTTTTAACAAAATAATATTGACAAAGTTTTGCGCACATTTGTAATAGAAACACAGCTAGAAATAACTATTCCTCTTAGACTATGGACCGGTGTCCCTCGCGGCTTTTCACACATCTGTACCAGGAGTGACAACAAACTTGTCTCCAAATTCAAGTCTGGAAAGATTTTTTTTTTCTTAAACCAGAGAAGCGGCATTCAAACCCGTTTACAGTTTCTGTTTGAATGTCACTGTATGTGTGCAGGGAAACTTCACAAAAAGAAAGGTATGCACCGGTTGCATAAGAGTTCAAAATCCATGTTGACCAGAATGTGAGAGAGGAATGGCTATGCTCTGTCCTTAGAATCCACCTGATGCACATTATTTGTTGGTGAAATTCTAAGAAACTAAAAACAGGCTCCCACTGTTTGCTCAGAGCTCAACCCAAAGGTCAAACGCTGAGCTCTGGAGATCAATATGCTTTCAGCACAACAGCCGCCCCCGCACCGAGCCCTCACCACTTCTCCAAAGCAGGAGCGCGGCCTGTCTTCTGCCTAATCAGGCCGGGATGGCAAGAGGAGAAGCCAAGATGTCTGTCACATGTAGGTTAGCCTGTATCACAGTGCTGGGATTGCTAAACATCTCCTCAGAACACAGATGAGCTCTGCCAAACACTGGGAAGCTCCTCAGGATGCCGGTACGAAGGGATATGAAGGCCAAACTGAAGAATCAGCTGAACACATCAGCGCTGAACACAGCCTTAGCCTTTGGGCCGTACCAAGACCTGGCCACTAGAAGTGCTATGGAGCAGCAGAACATCCTGTTTTCACTGTTGGGTTTGGTGTCAGCTCTGACTCTGCTGTGCCGCTTCTCTGGGCCTGAGAGTCTGGGACAAGACATGGAGGGCCTGGGGCTCATTGCCAATGATAGCATGGAGGCCACCATAGCGGCACTCGCAGATCTGCAACACAACCGTGCTTTTGGAGAGGGAACCGGTGAAGATGGTGTCCAGAAGGGACAATCTGAGGCTGCGGCAAACAATTCTGATGTAAATGATAGACCAAGGAGGAGGAGAGGAACTGAGGATGACTCTCACTCTAGGGGTCAGTTGTGATCATGGAGCGACCTTCATGTTGATGGAAAACCCTCACTAAACTTTGAAGGGTTTTTTTTTTTTTTATCTCGGCTGCAGCATCCCAGACAACCTGCCATGAACATCAGCTTTAAGACACTGATTTAAGATCTGCAACACTCAGACAAGCTTAGGGTCAACAGTTTTATGTGTTTTAAAGATAGCCACTTGTCCTGTAGGGATGATGGTTCTGGTCAAACTGTTCAACGCAGGTCCTGCACACATGGAGAGGAGCGCAAAAATATTTTTTGTAGGAAATTAAGAAATCATGTGAATTCAACACTATACAAAATTATGAGGAGGAATAAACTGAAAAATTCTGACATCAATATCTGAAATTTTCTAGAAAAAACAGGAACATTTCTGAGTTTCGAAAGTTGATATTTGACTTTTGGAAATTCTCAGAAATGTTTTTTGGCATTTTTTTTTTTTTTTTTTCTAAGGGGTGTCAAACTCCAGTCCTCAAGGGCCTCTGTCCTGCAACTTTTATATGTGCCTCTGCTGCACCACACCTGAAAAGAATAATTAGGTCATTAGCAAGGCTCAGGAGAACAGATCTACACAGGGAGGAGGTAATTAAGCCATTTCATTCCACTGTTTTTTACCTGTGGCACATCTAAACACTGTAGGACAGCGGCCCTTGAGGACTGGAGTTTGACACCCCCTTAATGATGTAATAGTAAGTATGCCGGGCCAGTCGGTGGCGTCGTAACACTGCCAGAGAACGACACAAAAAACGGCGACTTGTTCGTTTTTTTTTCGGCACTGGTGGCCTTCATTTGACAATAATCCCACAGGAATGGGTCAGAGAGAGAGAAGCGGCAAAGGAACCGGGAGTAGAACGGGGAACTGCCGCTACAAAGTCTGAACACGGGACTCCTGCTCTAACCATTGCGCTACCCGACTACCCGCCATGTTTATTAGTGAGAGTGAGGCGCGCGCACAAGGGATAAGAAGAGAGATTGAACTTTGACGTCATGGTTTTAAAAAAGAGGCGGCTGCATGTACACACCGAAACATGAAGTGTGTTTCTAGAACCCAGTTTTTTAAATGATTGTTTCTGGTCTCTCAAGATGACAAAAAAAAAAACTTAATAAATACACCTATAATCATCTCCGGGGGGACAGCACTTCAGTAAATCAGAATACATAGATGACATAAATTTATACCCACAAAGTGATATATTTTAAATGATTATAGCATACAGATAGTAACATTTTAACATAGAAATGTTATGTTGTGCGATGGTCTGTGAGATGTAGGAAAGAGTGCTGACTTGACATGCATGTCTGTGTCAATGACACTCAATGACACTTACTAAGAGGTCACTGCCAGAGAAACTGGCTTGTTGCAGAGACCTCAATCTAGATCATTTTGCCTGACAATAAATTATTCCAGAGGTTATTGCAGAAGTTATTGCGATAAACAATAATATTGTTGTTTTGAGAGAATTTTAACTAACATAATGGTAATAGCAAAAATAATAATGCAAGAGCACAATGTAAAAGATCAATCAGTAAGCCTTAAATTCTAATGAATATTTAACACTGGAACTAGAAGACATTTTAAATATCCAAAATAAATAAACAAAACAATAAATGAAATCAAATTTGAAGACTTTGTAAACAAAATTGATCTTCAACAAAAGGGCTAGTTGACACCAAAGCACCAGACTGAAGACTTTTACCATCCAGTTTTTGGTAGAAAGAGCGAGAGAAAAAAGAAATAAACGACAAATTATGCCAATGGAAATGATTGCGTTTGTTTTAATCTATCATGTGAATTAATTTATTTGTTGATTATTGTGACAGGCCTACTTATATCCATATTTATGTAAAGTTTAGTGGAAGGATAAAGTGTGGGATAAAAAAAATCCAATGAGCATCCTTAAAAAGACAGAGAAGCAAAACTTAGTCAGGAGTTTGAAGAGTTTTACAGGATTACAATTTGACAAACACCACAAATAGACTCATTCAGGACATGTGTTACAGTGGCCACATTCGTTCGACAAACAAGCATAACCTAAAATCTGGTGGAAAATTTCTCAATACCTGCCTATGCCTCTGGTACTGTATGGAACATGGGCCCACATTTCTGTCTTAAAAGTGTTTTTTTTTTTTTTTCAAATTTCCTGAGAATGTTTTGAGTTGTTTTTTTATTAGCTGTAAACCAGAATAATCAGAAGGGAAAAAAAAGTTGATCACTCTGTTTGTAATAAATATACATACGAGTTTCACTTCAATCATAATTTGGATACGGATTACATAATGTTTAGTCAGTACCATAATACATCTTTATTGCATCTGTGTCAAAGAACAAAGACCAACAGAGCATCTGCTTTCTCATTAGCTCTTGTTTTTATATCCTTCTATAACAGTTGGTGCTCATAAATCTATGCAGCAGGAGGTTTTTTTTATAGGTGTGCAACTTCTGTCTTTGCCATTTTACTGTCATATTTCATTCATAACATGCTCTTCTCATTAATTAACCATAAATCAGGTCGGCAGCTTTTTGAACACCACCACACGGTGCCGCAGAGCCTCCACCTCAACTCCACAGTCTCTGTGGAGGCTGCCATGATGTTCCTGGACGTCCAAGGTGATGATGCTGTACGACACCAACTGCTTGGCCACCATGGTGTGGCTGGCCTTCAGGGGCCACTTTTGGTTTGTATGTAACACTGCAGATCTTTTGGGGTATTTATTTGAAACTTATTGCAATAAATGGTAATCTTGTTATTTTGAAACTCTTTTCAAGTGATGAAATAATAATGACACAATAATGCAAGTACACCCTCTCAGAGATGTACTTGCTAGAAATGTTTGCTAATTCCTAGCAAACATTGAACACTGTAATTGGAAGACATTTTAAATATTAAAAATAAATCAACAAATCATCTGAAACAACATATACAATGGATACTGAAGTCTTGTTGTTTTCTTTTTTTTTTTTTTTTTAAAGGGTTAGTTTAGTCAGGTTTACCCATTATTCTTTGCAAATTATCTTCAGACACTATCCATTAGTCAAATCTGATCTAAAGTGTCTATGAAGATCACTTCTCATGTCTTGCCACCGATTCTCGATTACATTAAGATCTAGGCTATGTTGGAATCTTGTAACTGCAAGTGAAACTGATGGGACGACCTACTTTCTGATTTATTCAGCTAATAATTATCTGGGTCACCTGGGGGGGCATTCATAAAGCATAAAGATGTCACTTCCAAATTGCCATATGGAAAATAAATAAATAAAATGATATCAACAGTACTGTACATAGCCCTGACCTGGCAGAACACTTTGGATTCCACAGCCTTGATCCCGATATACACGCACAATTCAGAACGGGAGAATTGGTGCTCCAAAGTTCTGTCTTTAAAGCACAGATTTCTGCTTTAAAGACAGAACTTGGTGTTCCAATCCTCTTTATTTACTCATAGAAGACAAGAAACACTAGCTTTAGTTTCATATGTAAAGCTTTTGGTGAGCGTAATATTTCCATTGCTGCTGGTAAAGCTATTTTACCTGCTGTAACAATAAACATGAGTCCATTCATCCCAACCGTTTAAGCAGGTGCCCAAAATTTCTCTGTTCTCTTCAGTCTTCAGCAGCCAGTTTGCCTTTTTGCCCCCTGATGAATGAAGCCGAGAACGTTCTAAATGAGCGCTAATTACTCATCCCTCTACACGGGCCTGTTAAAGCCATCAGTAGCTCTCTCAAGACCTCTGCCGGCGGGTCCATTAACGCGCTGATTGCTGTTTTCACAGGAGGGCAGAAATCCGTTTCCCAAAGTTTCAGCTGAGAAAATCCTACAGATTGGAGAGCATCCTAAGAGACGCTGGTGTTCCTTGAACACCGCCAACTCCTCCAGCGCACGGGAGAGGAGGAAGCTGGAACTCTATGAGGTTCAGAAGAGTTCAGAGTGAGATATCGCTTGAAAAACAATCGGTGGAAGAGTCCAGATCTGGAGAGAGGGGGAGATGGACGGACGTCCCACTGGACTTCTCCGTCCCCCAGAGGATCGCTTTCAACAACGCTTTCGTCTTCGTCGTCTACGATCACCTGACCATACTCATGTTGCTCATTGACTGGAATACCGATACCACAGAAAACATCTAGATATGAAGAAAGTAGGGGTGCACCAAATTATCAGCACCTATTTCCTTAATTTTGGGAGATCGGTGATCGGCCGATAATTACAGGTGAAGCCGATATTATCTACCTCAGCAAAGGTCTAAAAATCGACCACTGTCCTCTTCTGCTCTGCCATGAGGGAGCTTTGACTGACAGACCAGGTCATGTCTGCATGTTCGCAATTAACAATAGTCACCACACTGTTTCCAACTAAAGCAACTGTCTTGCTGTATTTTTGCAACATTTTAGACAAAAAAAAAAAAATCGGCATCGGCCGATAAAGAACGGTAATCAGTGATCGGTTCTCCCCTGGAAGAAAGTGTTCTCTCTCTTCTGTCTCTTCTGTTCATTGTGCCATATTTACCTACAAAACAAGAAAGCTTTGGGTTTAACTTTTTCTTCCTCCCCCCCGCAGCAGTGTTGCACTTCATAAGAGGAGAAAGTTACATTTCCAGAGAGTTCAGAGAAGTGAGTGCATATTGATTTTCAAACATTATGAGATGATTCACGGTTTATTCTCCCATTTTCGCAAAAATGATGAAAAGACATTCAAATGACTGCAATTTATCCCTGTGACTGAATCGCTGCTATCTGGCAAAAAACATAAAACATTTTTTCTTCCATTACAAAAGCATTTTCTCTGTTGTCTTTCCTCCGTCACTCCGAAACCCATTTCCTCCCTTAGCATCTCTTTATCTTCTTAGGCAATTATTGAGAAATTGCTTTGCCAGAGTATCCAGGCTCATTCGCCGACACAAAACAGCAAAAAAAAAAAAAAAAAGAAGAGCTGCCGAAGTAGTGTAACATTTTGTGGCGGCTTCCTGCCTCAGTGTGGCAATGCCGCATTGATATTTACCTTCATGAAGAGATGATGAATAGAGGACGGTTTGATGAAAAGGACGGCAGATCCATTCATAACTAACACAAATGTCAGCCTATTAATCTGCGAGGCTTTCACCGGTTCATGGTAAAACCCTGGATTGAGAGCCGTGGGGAATCTGTTCCTGATCCAAATGGAGAAATTTCAAGTTCAAAACTTATTTAGTATTTTTTCTCAAGCCCTTTCAAGTGGCATCTGTAAACTGTTCATTTAAGCACATTAAAACACTAATACATGAGTGTAAGGTTCAATCCTTAAATCCAAACAACATTTTTGTATTGCTATGTGAAAAAAATAAAATACCCCCAATCAATCAATCAATCAATCAATCAATCAATCAATCAATCAATCAATCAATCAATCAATCAATCAATCAATCAGTTTATTGACTCGATTTAACTAATTCACAAACTTCCTTTTCACTTTCACTAATGAAAAGAGCTGGAAGAAGAAAAAACTCTTAAACCTGCCTCTTTTTCAATTAAAATCTAATTTTTTTATGACCTTATGATAATTTAAATTAACGATATAAGTTTAAATCGACTTATATTGTTAATTTAAACGATCCATTAAATTAACACTCAATGTTGAAAACAATATATTATTAGGGTTATCGTAGTTCGAAAATGAAAAAAAGGAGGAGTAAATTTTCTCCAAAAAACTCCATAAAATTTTGATATTAATTGCAGAAAGTTTTGTGAAAAAAACGTGGAAATGTTTTGAGTTTTTTCGAGCAAATGTTCTACTTTTGAAACTTTTCAAACTCAGCAATGCCCTTGTTCTTTCTAAAAAAATTCAGATTTGTTTGCCAGAAACTTACTCCTCCTCCTTTTTCTAGCTACAATGGGCTTTCTGCGCTGTCACAATTAAACACAACTAAAGCAAAAAAAAAGCTAAGTAAAAAAGTTTAACATGTAACTTGTTAAATTTTCTGAATTACAACTTATATTACAATACATTTAATACACTTTTTTGTCTAACTTATTTTGTACATCTTAAATACATTTCTTAAATACACAGTAAGCTGAAATAATGTCGAAAATCTTTTCCTTGGCTTTTCCTTTCCTTCCAGTTTTTTTCTTCTTCAACAATGATGTTGTGATGCTGTTGTTAAATCTGAATTATTTCAAGCAGTACACCATCAACATCATCAGCTCGTCAACTTCTTTCCCAATCCCATCAACACAGTTCTACTTTATGGTCCAGTGATCCCAGATTCCTAGCAGTGTTTGGCTGTAGGAGGCAGATGAAGGTTGATCTTTTCTTTTTTATGTTAATTGCCATGATATGAGTTTGTTTTTGCTGCCTTGCGGCTCCTGATAAATGGGATTAAACTGGGCCTCAGTGTTAACATGAGGCCAGTCCTCCCAGGACCCTAATCATCAGCTGACTGATGTCTGCCTGAACTCCCTCATCCTTTTGTCCCTTCTGGGACCCAGTTCTGGGTTGCTTTTCTTTGGTTTCTGCAATAAACGACACCAAACTAAAATTATTCTGCCACACACTTTTTTATATACTGAAACTAATTGCTGCCCACTTCCATTAATTCTTGTTAAAATAAGTCAGGGCACTTGCCCAGGGTGGCATTGATAATGAGTGGACACAAGAACAAGATAATAAACAAAAACGTTCAATTAGCTGCCTACACACTAAGCAGGTTTCTGATTGCTTTTATTCATATTTATGACCTCTTCTTCGTGCTATGTCAAGTGGAGCATTATGTAGCGTTAACTGTAATGCTATGTACGGTAAATAATATGTCTGCGTGTCGCACTGCCTCATAGGATATGTTAAAACATTTTTTAATATTGGGCGTTATCCATACAAGAATTTCTGATGGACACGTTCCGTAATATTTTGTGTTTTTGTTATTTTGAATTAGTAAAAAAATACAACAACAACAATAATAAAAAACAATTTCTTTTGGCTAAAATGATCAACCCTAAAAATTATTTAGTCATGTGGTATGACAAGTTATAATGTGCTTCATTTAAATATTCAGTACTTCAGTGCGACATGAATTTAAATTTAGTGCTTATTTTCGCTCTCCGCTCATCAATAAGGACGTTTTCCTTTTCCAGAAAGCTAGCATTTTTGCTGTCTGAAACTAAATGTTGTTAAACCAGTATATTTAGGATAATTTTTGTGAGACAAGAAAAGTATTATAGTACTGCATACTGGTCCCCATCCAGAAAACCTTTTTTTTTTTAAACTTTGAAATATTCACATGGATATTAAGACAATTTAGTTCAATCAAGAAACACAAATGAAAATTGTAGTTATCCACGCAGCCAAGCCAAATATTTATGCGGAATAAAGTTTTATGGCACAATGAGACAAAAACAATGTATGTTTGAAGAAGTCGGCATAAGCATTGCCAACTCATGAAAATAACCAAATGTCAGGCCCGGTGGTGGCAACATCATGCTGTGGGACTATTTTGAAGTGAGAGGAATGATAAAGATGAAGAACTGCCAACACAGTTTTCAGCTTCACTATTAGTGGTCCAACAGGGCAGTGGTCCTAAAGTCGTATTAAGATATATATAAGATGCAGGATATATATATATATATATATATATATATTTTCTAGAAGTTTCTGCAAAAAAAGGGTGTGGTCAAGGTTCAACTTGCTGCAGCCAACTTCACCAGATATTAAAGTAAGAGTCAGAAATGTTCACTTTCACCCTATTGTGTCAAAGAAAATTGACAAAAAATGACATTTGGACTCTGTTCTTACAAACACAATCGCAGTTGGAAGTTGCTTATTCTTCCAGCTTAAAACATAATGTCACCTTCCTAAAGAATAATGGCAAATAGGTAATAAGATCACTCTTGGCAAAATATGACTTAGGCCTTTGGTAAGGTGACGACAAGTTGTTAAAACCTTAAAATGAAGAAAAAAAAGTATTGAGGCCCCTAAAAATGTCTATATATTTCAGTGTAGACATATTGTGAGAGCAGTCTCTTATCTTTTATGTGCTGAGTGGTGTCTCTTGCATCAGTGGAGATGGATCGGTCAGATATCAAAGGACAGAGACCAAAGGAGGCTGATTCCTGGTTAATTTTTGACCAAACTGTCAGCTGTTTCTCTGAGCTCCTCTATAAAAACTGGAAATCTCTCACAAGCCTTCTGCTGCAGAGAGGACAGTAAAGGTAAGCAAGTCACTTTATTGAGATCAGCAGTACAACCAGCTTAATCTTAAAAGCAAATTTCAATAAAAGAAATAGCTTTGGATGCTTGTTTTAGCTGTAAGAAGGTAGAGTCAATTACCCTGCTGATTGTATTAATGTTGCTTCTCAGAAACAACTGCTTTTCCCTTCTGTGTTTAACATAGCTGACTTGTTTTCTCCTTGCTAGGTTCTGAGATGCATGGTATCTTTGCTAGTTGCACTCTGGCAGCCCTGCTGCTGGCTGTGGCCCGAGCCGACCACCACCTCCACCATGAGGGCATGAGATGCCATGTTATTTCCTCTCCCAACGCCGACTTTGCCTTTGCCCTCTACAGAAACATAAATGGTAGAACCGCTCCAGGAAAAAACATCTTCATGTCGCCCCTGGGCCTCTCCACCGCTCTGTCCATGCTGTCCACAGGGGCCCGCGGCAAGACCCATGCCCAGCTATTCTCCAGCCTGGGCTACGCCGACTTAGACCAGGCACGGGTCAATGAGGCCTACACCCACCTTTTCCAAATGCTTGGCCAAAGCCAGCAGGAGCAGAAGCTGCACCTTGGCAACTCTGTTGCAGTGCGCATTGACCTCAATCCTCTGCAGGCGTACCTGACGGACATTCAGAATAACTACGGTGGCGAGGTCTTCAAAGTTGACTTCTCCAACCCCGCTGAAGCTGTGGGTGAGATCAACAGACATGTGGCCTCAAAAACCCAAGACAAGATCAAGGATATTGTGAAGGACTTGGACCCTTCAATGGCTTTGGTGCTGATCAACTATGTCTACTTCAGAGGTAAGCATAAAGAATAATCCTCATTCGATTGACATATTTTAAGAGTCGGACCATGCCAGTTACGACACTAGAGAAAATCCATCCATCCATTATCTACACCTGTTAACCATTGAAGGGTCACAGGGGGGCTGGTGAGTATCTCCAGCAGTCATTGGGCAAAAGGCAAGGTGCACATACAGGTACCAACCATACACACAAACAGTCATACCTGACAGCAACCTAAAGCAACCAAATACACAAGCTCACAATCATTGGAAAATGTTTGTATTGCTCTCATTTTCCTTTGTTGCGCCATACAGGACAGTGGGAGAGGCCCTTCGACAAAAACCTAACAGAGAAGGCGGACTTCCATGTGAATGAAAACACCAAAGTTGAGGTGGACATGATGAAGAAGATGGGACGTTTTGATTACTATCAGGACCATGACAACCACACCACCATCATCTCACTGCCCTACAAGGGCAACACATCCATGTTGATTGTTCTGCCTGATGAAAACAAGATGGAGGTGGTTGAGGGCTTCATCAACAAGGACTACTTGAGGCACTGGCACGACAGTCTCTACAAGAAGTAAGAGGAAGATCAGTTCCGCTTGTTTTTCTTAGAAACGTGAACCACGGTGTCGAGGAACATCACGGCACAGTGGATGATGTATCAATAGGTAAGTGTTGCATAATTCAAGATCTTTTGTTCTACAGCAACCTGAACCTCTACATGCCAAAATTCTCCATCTCCGTTGAAACCTCGATGGATGAGACTCTAAAGGAAATGGGAATAACGGAGGCCTACAGTGACATGGCTGATTTCTCTGCCATATCCGAAGAAATCAAGCTTAAAGTCTCAAAGGTAGATTGTCCTCTGCATATGACCACCAGTTTTTAAATCGCAACAAAGCGTTGACGATTCCCTTTCCCCTCCCTGCAGGTCTCTCACCAGGCTGTGCTGAGTGTGGATGAAACAGGCACAGAAGCAGCCGCCGCCACCACCATCGAAATCATGCCAATGAGCCTCCCCATCGACGTGAGGCTCAACCGACCCTTCCTGGTCTTCATCATCGAGCACTCGACGAGGAGTATCATCTTCGCAGGCAAGATCAGCAACCCAACGGCTGCGTAAAGACTCTCGTGGCATGTAGAGCCGCCACACGCTCAACAAGTTTCAGTGGCTTCGGGACGCCGATTATGAATTCGCGATATTAAGTGAATTGAATAAATGACAAGTGAAGGGGTGTGAATAAGGTAATAGACCTATCTACAAGGAACAGGAATGTGCTTCCATTAATCCGTCTGTCATCATAAAACATTTGGTATCATTTGTCATCTTCCCAGGTTGATAAATGTCTTTCACCCGTCATGATATATCATTCTCTCATTGACTGTTTCAAGAGGTGAATTAATGACTAAAACATCTGTCAATGCAGCATCGGCAGCATCCACTAACACATTAAAGTGACGTGTTATCGCTCTACTGCTGTTTCAACAGGGCTCAATGTGAACTGAAATAAAAACTAGTTACAAAAACAACTGGAATTTTAAGGGTTTTTTCTGCTTTATTGCTTTCCATCATTGTTTACAATGAAAGTTCTGGGAATTGGGAGGGAACTGGATTTTTCCTAGGGAACAAAATGAATCACGGACAAAGTTTCACTGTGGCCAATGTCCCATCTTATTTGTGAGAGATCTGAATGTGGACAAAGATTTATTGACTTCCTCTTTATCCACCACTCCGTCAACCAGAGTGCAGATGCTGTCCAATAAATGAACGTGGCTAACAACAACAACAACAAAAAAAATCAAATATGTTTACACTGATTGTTCATGTGGTGTTGCTTTGTAATGATTTTTCCTCTGCATGGTCAAGCTTGTGTGCACACAAACTGCCTGCTAATTGCAGATTATTATTTATTAAAACCATTAGACAGGCACACCACATTCCTCACTTATTGGCATATGTGGAAAAGATGTGAAAACACCATAAAATGAATTAACATTAACAATAGTCAAGTCTAAAATTAAAAAAAAAATATATATATATATAATAAATTAAACTACTGCACTGGAAAAAATATTATTTTTAAGGCTTTTCGCACAATATTAATGGAGATATAAATAGATGTGGTTGGATACTGTACAATTGATGCAAAAAGTGTAAAGCTTTGGTTTCTGTGATGTAAAACGAAACAGACACTATGACTATGACAAGTCACATCAAAGCTTTTCTCACCTATGAAGTGATAATTTTGTATCTTTAATTCTGAAAAACAAATCTGTAAAAAGAAAAATGAAGCTGCAAAAAGCCAGTCAGGTAAGTGTGAACAACGTCAAACACCTTGTTGAACCATCTTCTTTTCAAAGATTTTTTCATTATTTATCTGATTCAGAGCAATAAGACAGGAAGTGGACAGAGAGAGACGGAGGGAAGACATCCGGAAAGTTAAGTTCTTAATGTCGGCTCATTGCCCAAGTTGCCCACACCTTCACTATGCAACGCATCGCCTCAAATGTTGAAGCCTTTTTGATTTAACTTCTTTGATTGGATTTTCTTAACATCCAATATCTTGACTATTGATTATTTGATCACTCATCCCTAAAGGTTCTCCAAATTTATAAGATTTTGAGGAAATATCTTATCCTGAGAGCTCTTCGGGATACCAAACAGGTTTCTGTTAGGTTTCCGGTTCCCAAAGGTGATTTTGAACCAGAGTCGCTTGTTTACTCCAGAAGTACGTTTCTGATCGGCAAATCTTGTTCCAGTGGTTTTCAGCACGAACCATAACGCCATCTGTGGCCTTTTGAGATGAAAATTGTTCCTTTTGATGGATGAAGAACTAGAAAAATACACAATAAACACTTTGACAACTACTCGGTTTTTGTTACACTTTGTACAACATGTCACAATGAACATAACCTAAACTTTAATGACATCCACCAAGACATTTCAAAAATATTTGAATTAATTTCTTCAGTTTCCTCAGAAAAATGGGTTTGGCTCATTCCCAAGAAGTTCAGTATTTTTCCATCTTAAATCTTTCCACTACACAAAGAAATCACCAATCCCTTCACTTTACCCGTTGAGTATGAGATTTTGAGTGGTGTCAGCAAAGACAGTATGCGTAACCTGATGGCCATCGGCCTCACATGACTCTTCGCCCTTTGACCTGTCAATAGAAGGGCTACTGCTGGCCCTTTACACAACTGCAACACTTTGGAACCCGTGTTAGGATGCACACACACTGTTCTGCAAAAAAACCTAAAAATAATAATAATAAATAAATAAAAAATCAGTAAGACATGTCTGACTCTGGGTGAAATTGCTTTTTTTATTTTAATTTTTTTTTTTTTTACGTTGTTTTGTGTGCGTGTGTGTGTGTTTTAGATTTTAAAGGCAAAATTTGGAATTCAGTAAGAATCAAATAATGGTTTCATCCATAAGAATGTTTTTCAGATTTTGATTCAATTGAGTTTGGATTCTCTAATTAAACCTGCCAAAGCAAAAAGCCAAACTGCTGGGTCCTATTTTCTACCTCACGCTATTGTGGAGACGGCAAAAGATGGAAAATGATGGATTTTTAAAAAAATGTATTTCATATTTAAACCCACCTTGATCATTGAACTGTTGTGAGATGGAACTGATTCAGTGTGCATCGTGCAAACAGAGCAGCTCTTTCTGAGTGGCTGCTTGTCTTTATTGCTTTTTCATTTGGAAATCAAAACTTACATCATTCAGATAAATTAAAATATCTGAAATTGATTATTTTTCCATTCAGACCTTTGAAACTGGGACTTGATCACAACAGTTTTGGCAAACTTGAGAGTATGCATTTGAAGAAGGGTGCAGATCTAATTTTGAACAATCAGAAAGAAAATGAATAGTTAACTGCTCCTCAAATTAAACCAAGTTAAAAAAAAAAAAACTTTCGATCTAAAACGATGTAAACCTAAAACGTGCAAATAAAACTGAACATCGTGTGAAGAAGGATGAGAGCCGATTCAGTTGTGCGATTTGATTGACAACTGATATATCAAATCAGAAGCTAGGATTGGTCAGTTTGGTTGTGCGGTGCGGTGCGGATATTGTGGCTGTGTCAGCATGCTTCATAAAAAAGTGAGTATATGTGAGCATTTTATGTAAAACTTTGTTTATGGTTCATGTAGTTTTGTGTAACGGTGTTAGGGGCGTAATGTTTGCGGGTAAGTTGTGTATATGCTAACTGCTTATATGTTGGTGTAGTCGAGTCATGTTAAAAGGTAATTTGCACAACTACTAGCTATTTTCGTTCGTTCCGCTGTTGCTTTGTTCAGTCATTACTTATTCGTGATATTTCTTATTTTTTTCTTATTTTTTTAATCCATGTTCTTCTGTAGAGAACCACACAGATATCAAACAACTTTCATAAATAAGACTGCGTTATCTCTACTGTTCATTCTAAATATTAAAGCCACATAACTAGCTCTCCCCTAAGCACATCATCATGTCAAGTTATTTCTAACCTTATTATTCTTGCATACATACAACTGAAATCTACATTGTCCATTACAAATGTGCAAAAAATGTTTTGTCAGTATTCCATTAATGTCTGTAAAAAACAATTTTGCAGTTCAGGCATTTCTATTACTTAAGAAACGCAATAAAGTTTGTTCAAGCAATAAGTCATAAAATAAGTAATTAAAAACATGCTGCACCATCACCCTCCATCTACTTCCTGTTGTCTTCTTCGTGGTTTGCATCAGTGGAAACATCCTGTTGTTCACCACGTGACTCGTGTGATGGAAATAAAGTGTTTCCGTAACAGTTTTATGAAATAAATTAAACTTTGATCCTGCCAAAAAAACACCTCATCTAGTGCAAAAGCTTTTAATTGCAAAAGGAGGGTTTTTTTCCTGAAGTTGCCGTGCCGCTTCCATTTAACAAATCTATTTTCGTATTGTCAAATAGAAACTCTGCTAATGTTTCCGTTGCAGTTTTGCGAAATATGGTTGAAATGCCACCTCATTCTAGGACAATTTTTTATTTTATTGAAAAACATATTTTCCAAATTGACATGTTTCCATTATGTGTCTGTATTTTCGTAATTCCAATTTGAGCAATTTCATGATCAATGGAAACACAGCCCCTGTTGCTTTGTGTTAGATGCTCATTGTTTGCCAATATTCCATTGTGTTCACTTTGATTGTCTGTAAAATAACTTCTTGGATACAAAGTGACGGTCCAAATTCAGTTCCCGAACCGTCTGTCGAACTCCTCAAACTCAACATTCATTGTTCCGAATAAATTAGTTTTTTCCGAGCCCTGCGACTCTCCTCCTGGTGTTCCTGAGCGTCTCTCTCAGATCTCTCTGCTTTGGTAGTTATCTACGCATGTGGCAGATCAAATACGTGGAAAGCATGCAAATGAAGACAAGGTGTGACACATGGTGAAGTGGGCATCTATAATGCATTTCCTGTTGTGTTTGGGACGCGCACGCGTGTGCCTTTAGCGCCAGTTATTTCCCTCCGCTGCTCTTGTGGGACGTGACGGTGGGTGAGACCGACTGACAGACGGGGCCACGGAAAAAGATAAGAAAACCATAAACTCGTGAGGTAGCCACGTTTTTTGTCACTATTCGTTCAGACAGTTGGAGCACCCACCACTGTGATCTGAAGAACCAAGAAAAACATTCTGTTTGATCCCACACCATATGATATCATCACACATACTGTATGTCGTTCTCCACGTGTTAATTATCTATGTTTTTTTTCTTTTTTTATTTGTAATGAAATGCAATCGTGCTTTTCATTACAAAGGAGATTGAAGAATTCAGATTCAAGGTTTCTCACATCATCTGAACCTTATTATGTCGTCAAAATTAGCACCAACGCAGCAGTCGGGAGCTTGAAGCTCTTGAATATCACTGCATCTTAAATTTGTCATTGGTTTGTTTGAAGACAGTTGAAAGGGAGGCAACAACAGACCTATGAAACATTTA
The DNA here is from genome assembly GCF_001443285.1 of Poecilia latipinna. Lineage (NCBI taxonomy): Eukaryota > Metazoa > Chordata > Actinopteri > Cyprinodontiformes > Poeciliidae > Poecilia > Poecilia latipinna. Next base: position 63,982 of record NW_015112860.1, on the reverse strand, counting down.
CGTTTCTGGAGTGACGGGACGAGCCAGGTTCCTCCCATCAGTCATTGTGGTGATCGGCTCATGTGTCACAGTCAGAACAGATGCTGACAGCCGTGATCTAAGGACTGAGACCCAACTTCATCAATTCTGTTTGTTCAAACCAGCAGTTGAAGTTCCAGATAAAAGTCGAAACTTTAGGAATGCAGCTCTCTCTTCCTCCAAAAGGCTCCACTTAGAGCCTTGTATGTTATATCACTTTGTTTTATTTTTGTGTTTTTCTGATAAACTCCATCTTGGCAGCTGGATTTATATGTGATAAACCGGAGCCATAAGCGGCTCTTTTGACCTTTCACAACGGCTCTTAGTCACGTGGATAAAAATAATAAAGATTTTATTTAACATTTTTACAGTGCACTTATAAATCATTTAAGATATGTAGCAACCAACCAACACCCTACCACTCTGTCTTTTTTAGGGTTAATATTGAATCTGACACTTTCCAGGGGAATGTAGTTTGATATGAAGATTTTCCACAAATGTTTTGAAGGAGGCTTATCGCCCACCCATTTGGTCATAGCAGCCTACCAGCCTGAAATACGCAAAAAAAAAAAAGAAAGTAGTGTCTTTTCATGATTTTACTGATTAAAAAACCAGCAAATATTTTAAAATATAGATGTAAGAACAAATGCAAGTTTTGTCACAGAGTAATTGCATTGAATTTTAGATTCAACAGAAAGTGACATGCTGTGTATACTGTATATATATATATATATATATATATATATATATATATATATATATATATATATATATATATATATATATATATATATATATATATATATATATAAAACATGACTTAACACCTTCAAATTGGGCTTCTGTCTCTTTAAGAAGCTCCTGCTCTTTCCGATACTCCACCTTCAGAAAGTCGTCACAACAACATTCCTCGATCAAGTGTTTACAAACATTTGTCAGAACACTGGACTGAGAGGAGCTCCTATAATGAGCTCAGCAGATTATCAGTTCCACCAGGTGTTTGCTAATTGCTGCTGGCTAGTCTGAAGGAGCTGAGTGGGGACGTTATGGGGATTCTGCGAGGCAGAAGCGTTTCCCGGAGCTGTGTCTCAAAGGCGGCGCTTGGTTCTTCTACCGTTTTACAAACCTGAATGGTTGCCACGGAGATTAAAGGATTTCTCAAACATGCATGAAAGAATGAAAGCAACACTCCAAGTATGTTTCTGATGAGGGGAATAATGGTATAACATGATGTAAAACTAAAAATATATATATTTTACATAATACTTGTCCTTTAATATTTTCCTCAAAATATTCACAACATCCTTCTTTTGCATCTCTTTAAGAATGTCAGCACATCTCCTAGTAGATGTTGATAAAGATTGTAAGTTGTCCTTTTTAAACCGATCATGTTACATTACTGGCTCTAAACAACTTTTATTTAGCTGGACTGAAGGGAAAAAAATGACAGTTTGAATGGTAAAAGTCGCAGACCTCTGGACAAAGCAGTGCTTTAGTGTGAAATAAAACATTTTCTCCACTTAAAACTTAAAAGAAAAGTCAGTAGCCTTTCCCCTGACACTTCTAAATTAAGTCCAGTTGCCCTTTATAGGTCGCATAGTTGGTCAACAAATGGCTGCTATGCCATAGTTGCTCTCCTAAACATCAGAGCAGACCTGCATTTCCGTCCCTTTGTGCGTCTGAGTCTCTGTATTTATTCAGTCGTGACTGAGCGGACTCTCATAATCTACATCTGCATGTGTTTAATCAAGAGCGGCTCTATAAAACAAAGTGATGCTGATGGAGTGTTTCTTTCAACACTGGTTTACATTCAGACTGAGCTTTATGCGCAGCCACACAGAAACACAGAGATAGTCACGGCGACGGCAGGTTAGCAGGAGCTGATGCGGAACAATACACCTGATTGTTACATGTTACGCAATGATTACATGAGTTCATACTATTGTTATGAGAATATGGGACATTTAGATATAGCCGTCATCAGGCGTAACATGTTATTTTAAATAAAGCCCCTTGTGAATGTAGTCATACTCCTTAAGGTCACATTTAGTAACATCATAACCAGGCCCTTCAAGGGGTTTTAATGGGATTTTGTGTGATTGATAAACTTGATAAACTTAAACTGGTAGATTCTGAAACATCCAGAATCTACCAAGAAATGAGCATGATTCTGGAAAGCTGCAAAGATTCACAGCTCAGGTGGGGAAATCTGTGAAGTAGCAGATCAGAGTTCACAGGAAAATAACTTATTTTCTTCTTATTTACTGGACAATATTCTAAAAGAGAGTTGAGACGGAGTCTACCTTCCAACAGGACAACAACCCTAATCCTAGACATGCACCTAGAGCTACAGCGGATTGTGTTAACCCTAACTCTAGTCATAGTCCAGACTTAAATTCATTTGAGACTGTTGTTAAAAACCTAGTGCTAACTCTGCTAGCAGAAGCTAGTGTCAGATGAAAACAAGGTCTGAAACCCATTAAATAAAACCATGACAGCAAATCTTAGATACTCAAAGTTTCTGAATCCATCGTATAATTCTGAACAGATAATAATAGCTAAGTGGAAAAGTTTGGTTAACTATCAATTATTCAAGGCTAAAGATGAGCTTCACTGGGATCGCTACTGAGGATTTTCCATGTCAGGCTTGAAAATGCTAACCTGAGCCTGTTGTCTAACAGTTTGACATGGAGGATTCAACGATTTTCTCTAAGCTGTTTCATGGAGCAGAGCTTTGGCTGAATTTACTGATACATCAATAAACTCTCCCGCTAAATTTCCTCCACTCAACCCCCGCCGACTAAATAGCTGCTCTTTACACTTCTGCCAACCCCACAAACCGTTCTGCTTAGATTCAGTCATTATGCGATCTCACAGTAGATGAAACGGTGAACGGTGACGATTTAATCAGCTGTTAGCAGGAATGATCAGGCGGCTGAATAATGGAGGAACTGCGTTCTGCTTGTTTGGACAACGATTCTTAGAAAAAAGGCAGCCGTTTCCAGAGCGGGATGGCACTGTCACGTATTTCTATTTATACCTAAGAAGATCCATTACTCCTCATACTTTTAATAATAGATTCATTCTAAAACTTTGCTGACATTTGGAGTTTTTTGTTCTTTGTCTGTTACTTGGTATTTCACAATCGTCTTCAGGGGACAAAGAGCGCTTAAATGAGATTTGCTGGAGCAACACAGTGTGAATGAGTTATAGGCAAGGAGACACCTAGCAGCATTTTGAACACCTAAGAGCTAAGGTGTTGCAATGGCTGAGAATAAACAGCTCTTAATTTCTCCTCTCAGACCTTTCTGGTTAGCTTTCAATTCCTTACTGTGTCTCTAAGCAGAGACAGAGTCCGGGGCGGTGAAAATTTTTCCAGATTTCTTTGTATTTTGCTTTTTTCTCACAATCTTTTTTATATGTTTCGGATTATCATCAAGTAATTTAATTGATTAAAAGAAGAAGGCTATCCAAACAAACCTGCTTCCATGAGAAAAAGTAATTGCCCTAATTGTTTTCTTTAAAATTATACTTTTTTATAAATTGTTTATTTTGAAAAAAAAAATGCACATAACTTTTTGTTTTCATTTCCTTCTGCTTAATGTGTTATTAAAGTATTTCATAGACAAATTATCTCTTAGGTTTTAACAAAAATAATTCAAAAAGAAAAAGCACAAAAAATGTAATAGAAGTTTGATGATATAACAAATGATTAAAAAGTATCAGTATCGGTATCGGTATTGCCAATTTGGCCCTTTTATGTACTGATACCAAAATATGTAGTATCGCACACCTCTTCTCAAAAAGCAACAAATGATGTTCTCCTCAAAAAACATTGAAACATTTTTGAAAATGAGTAAAAACCTGAAATGTGTTTTTAAATAAAAAGGTAAAAAAAAAAAAAAAAGCTCGTTGAAACATCAAATTATAATTCTTTTCTGTTCTTTTATTTTGTTGTTAAGCTCCAAACTGCATGTTATTTCTTCCTTTTCCATATGTTTGGGATTTTCAATTTAAAAAAGTTTTTTTTGTCTTGAAAGTTTACATTTTTCTATATTCCAGTACTTCAATTTAGACATTTTTTGTTGCTTAATTTATCTATATAACAGAGAATTTTTAGAGTGGAGGTTTTTGAATTTTGGAGCTTTACAGCACTAGACAGTTTTTATTAATTAAGAATAAGGGCAACAGCGTCTCTTTGGTTTGTAAATAATCCTTAAACAATAAAAGCAATAAAATAAAGTAAAATTTCCCCTATCCTTGCCCTCCCAATAATAATAATTAAATCACTCTTTAGAAATTGCATTTGGCACTTCATATCTGACTGACAAAAAAAAAAAGGAAAAAAAAGACATTTGTTTGCTATGACATTTTTAGGTTTGGCAAAGAATCAAAAATGGAGGAAATCTGCAAATACCTTTTCACAAGACGGCTTATTTAAATGGGAAAAAAATGACATGGCATTTTGGTTTCCATAGAAACGGGCAAAATAGCACACAACATTATAACTTAACATCTGCTGTGTGACTTCAGGTCGTTAGGAATTATCATGAAATGAACATCCACCGAATAAATGTGGAGATTTCAAAGCCATTGCTGATAATCTTCTTAAATGACTTTCTAAATTAACTGAAGCATCAAGAGACGACATTGTTTCCTGTGAAACCTTTTTTTTTTCTTTTTTTTTTTTTGGTGAGTTTGTTTGTTTCTTTTCATGCTACATGATGAAATGCTGCAGAGGGCAGTATGCCGGTGCATTCTTCTCTGAAGAAAAACAACAGAGCAGGAGGTTGAATAGAGGGTGAGCCGTTCTAATCGATAATTACGTGTCATTTTCAGACCAGAGATGAAAGCAAAGAGGATCAGCCTGTGGAGAGCCAGAGGAGAGATATTTGTGCTTTTGGCATCCATAAAGAAGAAAGCAGCAAGCGCAAAAGTGTATGTATGTACGTATTCCCATGAACTCTTCCTCCATTTTGTCATGCTGCAACCAAAACTGTCGTTGTGCTATATTGTGATAGACCAAAACAGAATAGTGCATTTTTGTTATGATTAAGGAGAATACTAGATAGTTTTTCTAATTATTTTACAAATATTACCTGAAAAGTGTGGATTTGAACCCTGTATGTTTATACTTTTCAGAACCACCATAAACTGGGCTCACAACTGCAAGTTACCCAGGTTATTTACACTGACCTGAACCAGCGTTCATACCAGATTTTCCATGTTAAAACCGCAAACATGAATATATTTTATTGGAATTGAATGTAAAAGACCACCACAAACACAAAGCAGTCTACAGTTGTGAAGTGGAAAGAAAATTATAGTTTCCTTTTAACAATGGCTTTCTTCTTGCCACTCTTCCATAGAGACCATGTTTACGCAGAGCACAAATACAGTGCAGTCACCAGGCTGAAGGCAGAAAAAGGGTCTGAATACTTTCTTTTTACACACAACAAATGTTAGAAATGTTTTGAATCATTTCTAACAAGAAATCGTTTTCTTTCCACTTAACAAGTGAATACCACTCTGTTGGTCTTTCACGTTAAATTCAATGAAATACATTCATGTTTGTGGTGGTAAAGTGACAACATATGGGGTGTGAATACTTTTGCAAGCCACTGTTTCTGCAAGTTTTCCACATCTAGATACAAAAATGTTTGCCAACTTGGTTAGATTTGGAGGTAGAGGGTCTGCGAAGATCAACTTACAAATTTGCTCATTGGATTTACATCTGGACTTTGAGTGAGCCATTTTAACACGTGGCTATTCTTACTGCTCTGAGTGTGTTATTTTTTCAGGAAATATTTTTAGTCTTAAAGTAACGATTAATTGATTGCTAAATAAGTTGACAATTCTTTCAGTAATCAGTTCATCACCTTTGATCTGATTAATCGTTTGAGCCCTAATATTGTGTGTGTAATTTTACAAAGAAGTGTATACTGTACTGTGTATCCTGGGAAACAGGAAGTCCAATGTAACATAGCAAATGTGACGTTCCTATATCTTCAGATCAATAACGCCCAGTAATGATGACCCTAAGTGCTTTCTGAAAATAGATGTTTTTTGCTGTGCAATTTGTCCCTCACTCAATAGGTGTACTCAAAGTAAAAGTTAGATTTCTTTTTCCATAACTGTTTCAGAGCGAGATACATCAAAGTAAGAATTTATTTTGAGGCTTTTTACCCATTTTGACCAGGAGTAAATGTTTTCTGCTCATACTGAAGCAGTTAAAGCCGGGCCTCTCTTCTGCCTGCACACACAAACCAACAGGGGGCACTGTTGTGTCACGGGAGCATCAGGCAGACGTCTCACCATCCTCGCCATTTTTCACTTAATGCTGCTCTCATCTGAGTTCGTAATTCAGACCAAAATTAAAGCGAAGCCGCTCCTCCGTTCGTTCAGCGCTCTACTTTACACATCAAAGTCAAACGAGCTGAATGCTCAGGAAGGTCATGGCAAGGCCCGCTCTGCTATCATCCGTCCTCATCTGTGTATGCTATCTGTGCGCCACTCTCTGCCAGGGAAAACACATTCAACGAGGGAAGTGAGGGGGAGAAGCGACTCTCCACTCCCCAGAAAAAAAATAGGGTTCAATTTTTTTTCCCCCATGGGCAGCGCGAACGATAGGAGTGAAGGGAAAACAGTGGGGCGATGTCACGTTTCACAAAGAGTAACAGTTTCTTATCACAGGAGAGATGAAATCCTGCTTTAAAGGTCTTAATATCAATAAGAAGTAGTGCAGGAACAAAGAGCAAGATGCTAGCAGACATAATAGTCATTAGCCAGAAGGACACTGCTGACCCACACAACTCGTGGGAGGCGACGCCGAAACCCGCTCGGCGAAACCGACGAAGCGGCATCCACTTAACACAAAACGAACGTGTATCACCTTATTAACCAACTATCAAAGCAAGCCAGCGAGAGTCAGGCTAACAGAGGGAGGCTGCATCAAACACTCACACATAAAAGCAAACTGATCATGTTTATTGTCTTGTCTGCACCTATATTGTGTTGTCAAGTGGGAACGCGCAAACCCCATCGCCTTTAACGTCGGAGGCCTCGCCAAAAAAAAAAAAGAGCCGACTGCGTTTCAGAGTAGTTGTGATGTCTTATTACAGTTAGTCGCAGTGACAGTCTAAAGCAAATCAATCACTAAACTGAAACACGGCGCTTATTCACGCGGAGAAGCGGCAGCGGCGGGTGCCTTGTCGAAGCGTTTCAAACGTGCGGCACGACGCCATGACCCTAAAAATCTTAAATCAGCCGTCGCTGCTGACAAATGGGATTAGACGTCACGAGTCGGGAGCAGAAAGAGCCGCCGCGCTTGAGGATTGACTGACTGACTGAACGTCTCGCTTTGTAATGTATCAATTCAGGTCAGTGGGAAGAGAACAACAGCTGCATTTCATTATTATTCCCCCGTCACAACGCATCAGTCCTGCAGAGTCTTCAAACAAGTGTTTACTGTAATTTTTATGCTTTTTTTACACCATCAGCTCAGAGGTGTGCAGCACTCTGTGGCTCATCCATCACATTTAATGCATGATGAAATTGCTGCTGGCTTGACACAGACATGTGCACGCACACACACATGCACACACACATCAACAGCCTATATTTATATCTGTATTCCTCCTCCTACAGCCTGTCTGATTGAGGCAATCAGTAACAACACGCGGAATCATCTCGAGAAGCTCTGCAGGTGTCGACAAACAAACTTTTCCTCCCTGGAGGGTTTGTCATGTGCGTCTTTAAGCGAGCCATGCAGGACTGGAAATGCTGCAGTCGGGTAAAGCTCTGCCAAGAAGGAAGCCTTCCGAGGCCGGATCCGTCTCCGGTTGACGCCGTGATTACTTTATTACTTGGACGACTTGTCTTCCGCTATTGACCCGCTGTTTAATGGCATTTTTTATCATCAGTTAAGCTGCACTTTATTGCTCTTATTGTCAAGGCTTCCAATTAGTTGTCAGACGTCTTATCATTCAAGCTAAAACATTAGCTGTCAGCCTGGAGAATTACCCCCCCTGAATTCAGGAGTCAATTTTGGGAGCCGTTAGCTTCTTCATTAGCCTTCAAAAAACGAACTGTGATAGCTGCGTTGATGAAACGTTTACTTGTCAATATATATTAAGTCTTTCACAAATCATAGTAATGTACAGTTTTATGTAGTGACAGGTTGCTACAGTAATAAAATGCTGGGAAATAGATGGGGTTTGTTTTCTTAGCATTGCTAGTAGCGGTTAGCCTAATAGGGTACAGGTTAGCAGGTGATTCTAACTCTACATGTCAGCAACTTTGAGAATGTAAATGTAGTTAAATAGACAGACTTTATTATAAACTCTTACTTCAAATCACATAAAAATAATCGATAATAAAAAAAGAAGAGGACATAAAAATGGATATAGTAATTATTTGTAGAGAAAAACACATGAGTTTGCCACATACCATTGTTTTTATTCATATATTCTGAACAATACCCTTGTGTGTGATATATGTAATTTAAAGTTTTCTTTAGGATTACTCAAAATAATGCTCAAGTTTAACCTGTAAAAGCTAATTTAGTCAATTTACCCCCCACAAGACCACTTTTTTAATAAAGTCATATTCTTATTTCTGGCTACATTCTTACTGTTTCCATTGAAAGGAAATATCCTGAAATAAAGACAGAGGGTTTTGTTTTACTCCAGCATCATTTATGCTTGCCTAAGTAAAAAAAAGGCCTCATTTTCCACACTCTGCCCCATATCTAGCTTGTTAGCATTGTATCCTGCAAAAATAATTAGCTGCCAAACTGTCCTGATAGCTGTTAGCGGATTCTGTTTCCAGTCCGAAATCTGAATCTTAAAGCTCAAAGTTTGGGGGTGGGGATAAAGTGTCATAGCACTCCATGATTACAAAATCATGACTTGGCAAGGCGGAAGTTCCTCACCAGGCCCTAACTCCAGTAGGTGGAAGAATCAGTGTTTTCCCCCCTTACTTTTAACAGTTTGTATCTTGTTAAACTTTCAAAGGCTATAGCTCATGGTGTGTTTTATGGCGTGGTAGTGGTGCTCCATGAACAGTAGCTGTAGGTTGTTGATGCAGCAGTCTGAGGTTTGATTCCTGATGTTGGGAGCTGTGCTGAACATCCTGGTTCCACTGGTATACAAAATCTTTAAAAAAAAGGATTAATTCAGACATTTTTGGCGGGATACTTTGACATGTTTCATTGCTAAGAGGAGTTAGCAAATTTAGGTTTTTCCAACAACTTTAGTTTGGGTTGAGACGTTTCCAGACTTCTGAACTAACCAGAACCCAACATTTCTACTTTGCAAACCATGTAACCAGCTGGCTATTATTTCTTCTGCCCATTAATAAGTAAATACATATTTAGCAACATATGCTTCCTCTAACCCAAACCCCGCTTTCCAAACAGATTTTGACAGATTTTTCTAACACCAAATGTAAAACAAACTGATTAGAACAAATCAGAATGTATTCAGACCTCAATCTTACCAAAGAAAAAATATTTCTTATTGATGTGTTGTTATAATAATAAGTCGAAACTCATACATATTAATGTGCCGTATCTAAAATGGCTAACACATCCAGTTTGCTTGGATATGATCCATGATTGCCTCCCATCTATTTCTTATCATCATTATATTATTAAGGCCAAACTGGATAATTAATAACACTGTAAGTGTCCACATAGTGTTAGATTATGGGTGAATTACCAGCTGCAAAGCTGCCCTGCATTATGCAGAACAACCAACGCGCCATATGGATTTGAATATTGATAGAAAGATGCTCTAAGTGTGACGTTGCGGTTAATTAGCCCTTAGTTTGTATTAGACACGAAAATACCAAACACTGCTTAAAGCTGAAGAAAACAGATGTCAGTTGCTGCTTGTCTACATGCTAGAGTATAACTATTGCAATTTAATCCAGTTTATATCCCACCCATTCAAGATCTTTAAGGCACTTTACACAAAAATCTACATTTGTAAATAGCAATTTATAGTAAATTAAATCCAGTCATACAAAGAGATTCAAAGTCAACTACATAACTTCCATAATGTTCGTTGCTAAACAATGCAGTCAGGTTCAGTTCATTATTTAAATTAGTAAAAAGATTTTGGTCTAAGGAAACCCAGCCGATTGCATCACAACACTGACTTTATAGGAATCCTCCCCCCTGAGCTAACAGGGTAACATCACATCAATATGATATTGTTTAGTCACATAAACCCATTTTACCAATTGAGACTTACAGATTCAGAAGGGAAAGCCAATGATTAATTACTGCAAATAGCTACCATTTAATTCAGGGAGCCATATTAAGCCACAGGTTAAAGCAGGTTAAGGTTGGGGTTGAAGAGAAACCCACTTCAAGAGGCTTTATCACTGGATAGTAATACAGTGGTAGTGTCTTACTGTTTCTGATTCAGTCTGTAGCATTCTTTCATTGTTGATTTTTCAGTCCAAGTCTGAAGAATCAACTACATTTGGACTTCTGGGTACAATCGCAGTGCCCAGTTTGCTCATCTGGGTATTTAATGCAATTAGGATTTATACCTAATTGCATAAAACCTTCAGATTGAAATTTGTTGAGATCTTTGGCTGACAAAAGTAATATTAGGAGGAGTTGAGGTATGGCTTTTAAACCAAGTGTCAACCATCAAGCATGGCGATGGCAACATCACGCTGGAATACTGGAATAACAATTACAGTTATTCCATAAATAGAGTTTTCATACGGGTCAATTTGAGAAGTCCAATGTTAGTTTTATTTTCTTGCTCAAAACCAGTTTGGATGGATTTTGGGAATTGAATTCCTGTCGAAAAGTCCAGTTTTGTCTAATTTCCAATCTCTTAGCTGTTGATTTGAAATGAAGTTGAAATTATTTATGATTTCAACAACCACCTCCATTTATTCCATAAATAGAATAACAGAGAAGAACCACCAAAATATAAAGAATAAGCAAATGTGAAACTGAACCACCTGGATCTTTGATCGGAACCAGAGCATCCAATTGTGTATTAGAAACTGGGTGCAGAAAGCACTGAGCTAAAACATAGCAAACTTTTACTGAGCCAGCAGAAAACGATGCCTTATGTTATAGGGACTTTGCGAAAAAGCCAAAAAAGGAAAACCTAATGTTTGCCTCCCTCTTGAGCCTCGGTGAATACTGCTGCCTCCTTCCTTTGCCGAGTCTTGCTCATAAATTCAAATTCAGGCTTCGTTGCATCCTTTCAGAAACCCTGCAAGGTGAGCTTAGGCCTCATTTATATTTCTATTTCTTCAACATTTAGACACTCCAGTGGCTGTGAGATTGCGTCTGCCGTTTATATAATCATGAAAGACTTGCATCCGGTCTCTCTTCACTCTGAACTGCAGGTTCTCTTGCTTTCTGCGGCATATATGTAAGCAGGCGCGGCTCCGACCCCGCGGTCCATTCAAGCGCAGTGAACATATAATAGCTCAGAAGTGCCTTGATACAACAGAGAACATTCAAACACGACTGCGTTTTCAACAGCACACGGCCCGAGGGCAAATCATCACGTATTCCCCTTTACCTCTGTTTCCACGAGAACCCGCTCTTATTCTTTTCTCGTATTAAACCTGAGAACACAACAGGAACAGGTTTGGTTTGATAAGAGGCGCAGCCTTGTGTTCGCTTTCTCCTGAGAGGCGGTGACATGATGAATAGACAAAAACGATCGTGTTCCTGGGGCTTAGAGTGGACTATAATCAAGATGAATGTTTGCTTTTGATTGCCCACCGCTGTCGAAAAACTCCGAGACAGAGCAGGGTTTTTGACAGCAGTGGAAATGCTGGGAGAGATGGAACGGCAAAGAGGAGGGTGGGTGGGGGGACGAGAATCAATTGATCATCTATTATGTCCACTGCTTAATGAAAATGCTGCAGTTGGATAAAGCTCTTCCAAAGGGAAGCTTTCAGAGGCCTTTTCTGTCTTTGGCTTGATGTCATGATCAGTTTAATACCCAGGCTTCCTGTCTTCCAATATTGATCCACTGCTTAATGGCATTTGTTTAACAAGCATCAGCTAAACTACACTTTATTGCTCGTGTTTTCATGGTTTCACGTTTGCTTATTCTTTATACTAAATTATTTGCAAGTATAAAGTGTTTGTTTACACTTTTGATGTTATGTACCTTAGTAAAACTTTCACAAATCGTTTCACTGTACAATCTCTGATAGTGAACATATTGTTACAGTTTCTGAATGTATAAAAGTATTGAGAAATATAGAATTGTTTTCATTGATAATAGCATTTAGCTTAGCTTATCAAGCTAGCTGGTTTATTGAGCTAAGTTATTGTGCTAGCTAGTTAATAGAACCAGTTACTTAAAGAGCTAGTTATCGAACTAGCTAGCTAATAGAGATTGTTAGCTTATTGAGCTAGCTGTTATCGAGAGTACCATGTGTGAATACACTTGTTGAACATTGAAGCAGATGGATTAAAGAACAGCAGACCTCACTAGACCTCCTGTTAGCTAAGAAAAGGAAACTGATATAATTCACAGTCGCCAAAATTGAACAAGTTTGAAAAATGCTTTCAGTTGTCATGACTTTCAGATAGAGTCCATATCTGCTGTAACATGAAAACGTTCACCGGCCCTGATTTAAACAGTTCTGTAATGATCGGAGTGTTCTGAGCCACACGCAGAATCAACCACAGAGCCATGGTAAAAGTTAAAAGGTTTATTTACAACAGCAGTAAGGAATGTACACTCGGGAAGAGCGTCAAGACAAGAGACGTATCTGGAGAGAACATAATGGGTCAGGAAAGGGAGCGGTGTTGATGACGTTTCCAAATCTGAGTTGTTTTTCTCATTTTGATCATTTTGGTGAGCAGATAGGCGAAGAGCATGAGGATGGTTGGATCTTGGAGAAGTTGGAAAATTTAATGCAGGTTTTTGGATGATTCACGTGACGTTTGGGGTTAAGAGAATGAATCTAGGAGTGAACCATTGGGGCTGAGATCTGGTGAGGACATCCAGAAGGACAAAGAAATCAAGGAACTCTTAACCTGTGAAGAACAGAGGAAAGTGGTGAGTAACCAGGAAACACTGGAGGAATCAAACAAACTTCAGTAAAAGAACGGATTGTGGCTTGACTCTACCATTGTCATTTAACCATTGAGCACTGATTGATTGTCTGACTGCTCCTTCGGAACCTTAGCAAGTCTCATTTGTTTGTGCTCAAGTGCAGCAGGCGCCACATACTCCATCAGATGTCCTCTGTAGAAAAGACCTCACACTTACACACCACACTTCCAGAAATCCAGATTGCTAACAGGTTCTGGCTAGTGGCAATGTTGTCAGTATAATGGGTATATTTCTATTGCCACTATTTAGTGGGGTCTTTAGTTTAGCTGATACTTTAGTGGCATCAGCTAAACATCATTTAAACACCATAGTTTACCCAAGTATTGCGACTGACGATGCCTGTCTCTTTATGACCAGATTGTACCCATTTTCTGATTCCTGCTTCCAGCAGGATGACGCACAGTGCCATTAAACTCAGATTATATGAATTGGCCTTTTGAATATGGACCTTCAATGGGCTTCACAGTCACCAGACCTCAGCCCACCAGAGCACAATTCACATCACTGATCACTGATCTACAGCTGGCAAAATCTACAGCAACTGCATGATGCAACCGTGTGCGTATGGTGTAAAGTCTCTAAGGAGTATTTCCTAAAACCTATTCAAGATTGATCTAAACTGGTTTTATAAAAGTGTACCTAGTAAAATAGCTGTTGCGTATCTTCTTTGCTGCTTTACTCAAGGTCCAAATAAAACCTAGTTGATTCAAAGGCTTACTTCTCTGCTTCAACTAGTTGTTGACGAGTTATTAGCTTGAACTTCAGGAGGACATTTAAAGGTCAGGAGTCCCATTTCTCTGAAATAGTACCTTGCTGCACATGATCAGGTAGGTGGAACACCAGTGTTTGTTTGCTGGCTCTTACAGTCCCGATTGTCCCAGCCAGAGCATCTGTGTCAGTTTTGTGGATGACTTGTCCGTCATAATGGCTGCAACATGCTCCCTGGTACAAGTCCAAAGTCACTGATCCAAATAGAATAGAGCCATTTCTACTGATAGCAAAATTCATTTTCAATAAATGTTTATAATAAAACGCTGAGCAATTTCCTGGGTGAGTGGACCAACATTTCTAAGCACTCTGTTTAGTTTAACTAAGACCAACTTTTAAAAAGTCATCAGTTACATTTACTTTGATGGCATTATTAGGTTATTCCAACAATTGTGGCAAATAACTTTTTTAATTTGAAATGCTTCAACAATACAAGATGAAGTTAGAACATTTTAATCAACTTCATAAGGGTGCGTATAATGGGCTCAGCAGATGATGTTCTATCAGGTGTTTGCTAATTGCTGCTGATTAGTCTGAAGGAGCTGAGTGGGGGGGGGGGGGGGGGGTTTTTGGGACGCGAAGAAAGGGAAATTACAACTTGTGTGTCATAGGGGGGGAAAAGCAAAC
>NW_015112860.1:40771-46736 GCF_001443285.1 Poecilia latipinna | reverse complement strand
TTTTTCGTGGGGTGTGGGGGGGGGGGGGGGGGGGGGGGGGGGGGGGGGCTGCTCTGTGAGGCAGAAGCTTGGGAACTCCAGCTTTGTTGTCGAAGGCGGGGTTAGGTCCACCCAGGTGTATGGCACAGCTGAGTGGTTGCCATGGAGATTAAAGGATTTCTCAAACATGCATGACATAATCAAGACAACACTCCAGGTATGTTTTGGATGAGGAAATATCATTATAACATGGTGTAAAGCTGAAAAAAGTAAATTTTATATTACTGCCCCTTTAAAAGGAAAATCTCCGCCTTTTCAAGCATATGCCTTTAACTAGCCTCCGCAGGTCCATGAAGACGGTTCTTGTTCTCACATCTTTGGGAGGAACTGGTATATGAAATGGTAGACATGAATTCATATAGATTTTGTGCCAAGTTCCTCATGCAGGTTCCAGTCTCTTGCCAATAGCAAGAACAGTAAAGTCTGCCGCAATTTACTGTCCTCCCGCGCCTCAGATATACACATGGCCTGATTTGGTACAGTATATGAATATATACGTCTGCCACTACCTGCAGAATGCACGTGTAAATCAGTCATCCTGTGGCTTCACTGGATCTCTAATGCTGTCTCGGGGGTACAGCAAAGTGGAGCGGCACCACCGCGTAGCGTCCTTGTTAAAGAGCTCTCTGCGGTTTATGTGTCCGCTGGCACTGTGAACCATGGCCCAGGGATTTACAGCACCTCATTACCGAGCCATCATAAAACCCTCATGTTTGCAAATGTTAATGCTCGTGATTTATATTTAAATGTCATCTTATATGTCGCAGTTAAAAGGCGAGTTAATGACGCGGCGGGGGCAGGTGACGGAAAGACTGACGGAGCGACGGGATGAGCTGTTGTCTGCGGAATGAAAATGCATTTGCCGGGCCGACTTTTGCTCCTCCATCTTTTTGTTCTCCACTTGATACTCAGCAATTTGTCATGACGGTCGGCTTGTCCCTTGTGGTGTCTCTGCCATCAATTAATTCTGAGCAGCACTTCTTTGGCCACAGAAAAGGACTGACACTTTCGTTCTCTTTCAGTTTTTTGCTGCTTCTGCTTATTTCTTGTTTTTCTGATTAATAATCTGAAGTGCAGCAGCATGTGTGTGTGTGCGCGCTTTTCAAAGGGCTTGAAAAAGTATACTCTTTTGGCATCTTTAAGATTTAGTTATGTTGCAGCCTTTCCGAACCCATCACTAAATACTCTGTTAGACCAACTTTTCAGGGCAATAAAGGCTAGATGTCTTCCTAACTACTGGACGCAGTTAAAGCTGCGGTATGTAACTTTTACAAAAAATAGTTTTTGTAAAAGTTATTCATCAAATCTGTCACCATGTCTGTGAAACAAACTGTAACTCCTCTACTTCTTCCTGGTGGTACTAGTGAGGTCTGCAAAATTGCACAGGTCAAAAACAGCCAATCAGAGCCAGGAGGAGGGTCTTCGCGCTGTCAATCCGCCTCCTGTACCCCACTGAATGTGCTCATAGTGAAAAAGGTCTTATGATGCGTTAAAACCAAATGCGTTTTGAAAGTCAGGCGCATCTGATTTATATTCAAAGTCCATTAGAGGCGCGTCGAGGGCCCGTTGCAGCTTGTTTCACACATCTAGCATGACGCCATTTGAACCATTTGGAGTGTTTGACGCGTCGAGAGTGATCAACGCATCCAACGTGTTTGACAAAAGGACCGGGAACTGAAAACAATGGCTAGAGAAAATTTGCTGCGTGTGACGTGCTCTCGACGCTCCTCCTCATAGACTTTGAAAGTAAACCGGATGCGCAAAGCGCTAGGTGTAAAGCAAAATGTCAAACCTCTCCATTCAAAGTGCACACAGTCAACACAGTGAAACTGCGAATGGCTCGTTAAGTCATGAAAGACTTAAAGGTTTAATATTGACTGTATGTTTAGGGTTTCTGTCCAACTGGACGTTGAATCTCTTCCACAACTTCAAGTCTTTTCCAGCAGGTTAACCTCTGTTTAGCTCCATCCATCTTTCTGTCAAACAGCTCCTTTTTAAAAAAGTGTGGAAGTCTTGGTTTTTGAGCAGGGTCTCTGAAAAGAAGCAACAGGAATATCACAAATCTCAAGCATTTAGATTAAGTGTTTGTGGAGAGTTTGAATACTGGTACACAGGATAAGGTGGCCTTGGAGAGACTTATGGATAGCAGAGGAGGTGTGGAGGATTCTGTAGAGGGGGGAGTTGCTAATGAGGAGTGGTCAGGGAATTTCAGGATATGCTTGGTTTGGTACCCAGGATTTCCTTTCCATCAGAGATGGACGGGGAATTTGAAAACTCAATGAAACTCAGAGGAGAGGGAGCATAAAATGTGAAGCCAGAAACATAAAATAAAGAGCACAATAACAACTGGCTTGATGCTGCCAATGTGGGTCAGCACTCAGGCAAAGAGACGCCGTCTGGCTCCACCTGCTGGTCGCCTGATGAGATGTTTGAGCTCAGGTGCTCCAGCTGCCACTTTAGGGTGGATCTGTATAGGGAAAAAAAAAACAATCCACACTAAGTATGGGTTTTGGCCTCTATTTCAGATTTTTTCATTTTTGGTCTCCATGTTAAATCCTTATGGTTCTTTTCCCGGTTAATATTTACTTCTCATTTCCTGAGAAGTAAATATAAAAATCAGGATGACCAGGCTTTCTCTGTCGTGGCACCCAGACTCACTGCCACTAGTTTGAAGGAGCTGAGCGGGGGAGGCGTGCTCTGTGAGGCGGTAGTTTGGCTTCGTTGAAATTTCAGCGCTCGGATTGACGACGTGTTTCTACATCCTGAATGGTTGCCAAGGGGAATTTAAGGATTTCTCCAACATGTATGGAAGAATCAAAGCAATACTCCATGTATGTTTAATAACTTTGTAACACGATATAAAGGTTAAAAAGTCAATTTAACACATAATAAGACAACCCTCTAAGACAACTTTATTCTGGAAGACTTTCAATGCTAATTTTTCTAGATTTCTAACTTTTCCTTTTTTTCTCTATGCTTAATTATTTGTGTTTTTGAATTATCTTTAGCTGCATGACTGGCTGTTTCATAAAGGGCTGCATAAATCAATAAACAAAACTAAATAAATAAATAGATGGATTGCTTAAATTTCTCCTCATCTTGATTCATGTCCTGTTTGCTGTGTCTCTTCCTCTTCATGGTCAGGGTTTCTTCAGGTTTCACCAACTCAAATTCAAGACTTTTTAAGACCATTACAGGAATTTAAGACCTGTATCTCCACAGAAATGTATGAACTTCGTCCAGCCAAGTAGCAATAAATTTCCACTTACTCATGACAGACGCAAAAATATGTTTTAGTTTTTAAAATATATTAAAGATTAGTCACCATTGTGGCTATTACTTCACATAAACCTAACTACATTGTGTTAGTCTATCATCAAGATATTTTAAGTTCAAGGGCCTGTGGATGCATTCGCAGGGGTCTTCATCTTCCTTTGGATGAAATGTCTTGTGTACATAGATGTTATCAGTCAGAAACAGGGAAAAAAAAAATACAACAACAGAGTCCCTCCCTCTGCGCCTCTCCTCAGGAGGTGACACACTTCCACATCAAAGTGGAGATGTAGCTTATTAGTGCGGCTGACTGAGACCGGTAGTGCGGTTCAAACGCTGCTGCTCTCTTTCAATTACATTTTTGGAGATAGAATCTTATTTATAACCAGGAGCAACGTGGTTCATCAAACCAAACAAAGCGCAACTCGCTCTCTTCCTCGCTGGTTTAGGGAGGAAGCCTGAACTTTATTGCTTCGGGGTTTAAGTGCAGCACATCTCACTACACATAGGTAAACAATTGTAATGATGACATTCCAGATAGCTGCAGAGAAGAAGCCAAGGTTGACCAAAGTTTAAAACCTGATGGACTTGATAAGAGTGGAAACGAGTTGATTTCCTGGAGGACGGAGGGTTACATGTTCTAGATTTTATTTATTTTTTCATATTTATTTTTTGTTAAGAGATGTCATTTCACTGCTTGAACAAAAACATGACCTTCTGGGCTGTCTTTCTTTCACTTCCTCCAGGTCTGGCTTGACCAGCAGGATTTGCTTTGCGTCTCTCAACACGACTGGCTGATCGCTGCAGCTCCCTCTGTGCTGCATTTTTCTGATTCAAGGAAAAACTCAAATTTAGACTAGAGGCAGCACAGAGCTGAGGTCATTATACAGACACTCGCAGGAGAATTACAATTCCTTGAATTATTCTTTTTATTTATTATTTTAACATGTTAATTTTGTTGGGATTTTATGTGATGGGCCTTCCACTCCAATTACAACGGTTTTATAAATCGAGTGCCAGATCCGTCTGTAGATGGACAAAGTCACTTTGTCACGCCAATTCTCTGTTTTCCCACAGACACACACAAACTAAATACAGAGTTTTCTCAAATCTTCACTTTGCCAGAGTTTTTATAATCGTTGTTAATGACTTCAAAGTTTTTGTGTGGCTGAAAGACCAAAACACATAAAAATGTACTTGTTTTCTTAGACGTCTGGCTACTTGTGGATTAGACCTTATTCTGATGCAAAAACACACAAAACTGAGACACGCCACAGAAATCTAAAATCATTTTTAACTAATTCCAGTGTCTGTCCCCTGAAAACACATGAATAAGGGTCAATGTAGGAATTGACCCTTATTATCCCATGCAAGGCATCCCTGTGTAAGAACTGTGAAGCCATATGGGTCGTAGATGTAGGATATTTTATTACCAATTTGAGACCCAGCAAACATAGTGTGCCCAGCTGATTTTTACCAATGCTAGCCATATTCAGTCAAGTGAACCCTGTGCAAGAAGCAAAGTGGCTGAACAAATCCACATCCTACCCACATAAACATGCTAGCTGGATCCTTTGAGCCTTTATTTAGTCTTCATCTACATTTGAAAGCATTATGTGGCTTTTTAGCAACTAAATTCTCCACATCCTTCTTCTTAGCTTAGCCTACAAGGAAATAAACCGTCTTCAAAAACCCTTCCAATTCTCTTTCAACAGAACCGCTGCCGTGTGCTAATTGTCTAGACTGCTTCATAAACACAGCCCCCTTCACCACACCCCCTCCATCATTATTCACCGTTATCAGTTATATAAGAGCCTTTATTTGGGGCAGCTTTAGTTTTGGCTTCGATGCTGAGCCATTGTGGTTGGCACTTGGATGAACCGCCTCAGCCTGTCACTCAGACTTTATTTTAAAGTCATTCTCCTGTCTCAATCTGCGAGCCGAGATCCAACAGTCTCCTGCAGTGACTGCATCCCTTCATGATGGTTCCCACACACGCTGAGCTCCTTGACTGCACGTCAAGTTTAAATGGGGAGTGGGGAATGAGACAATCACACCTATAGATTCACTCCGTGGAAAATGTCGTTTTTTGTTTTTTTTTCTTCAAGAGGAATCTGTTAAAACCGTTTCAACTACGTTACTTCCCCCATAATTCTGTGTTATTGTGGAGCCTGAATCTGTGTGACATGTTCCTGTGGTGTCACCTCGTGACAAACCGGGCAGAATAGAGGTGCAGAATGCGGCGTAGACGTTTCCGCTTTTAGCAGTGTGTTTATTCCCTCGCCGCGCGTGGCCGTTTCTCATTCCCTCGGCGCGAGCGGCCCTGCATGTAACTGTTGTTTCCGCCCTCCGAGGCCTCTGTGTTGCCGTCCCGGTACGTTCAAAGTCTTGAAAGTGGTCCACGCTGGTGGTCCTGTCATGCTGCGCCGGAGCGATTGGCTGAACAGCCGGGAGATGAATTGGCCGGGAAGTCCTGGTGTCAGTGTAGACAACCCGCCTGCGGTTCCTTGGAGGCGTCCTTATGAGATTGCCACTGGCGTTGCTGTGTTGCAAAAAAAACCCTTTGTCGGTTTTTTTTTTTTTTTTTTTTTTTCCCCCCTCTGTTCCCCTTTTTTTTTTTTCCTGGCTTTTTTTTTTTTTTTTTGGGGAAAGG
>NW_015112860.1:27638-37609 GCF_001443285.1 Poecilia latipinna | reverse complement strand
TGTGAGTTACACCGCTGTGCCTTTGTTACAAAAAAAACCCCTTTTCTGTTTTTTTTTTTTTTTTTTTTTTTTTTTTTGCCCCGCTCTGATCCACTATTGCTTTTTGCATGGCTTTTTTTTTTTTTTTGGTGGAAACGGGATTGTTTTGGAAGAGCGGATTTTTCTTTTGTGAAGTGGTAAAGCATGAATTAAAGATGAACTTGGAGTTTTGCTATCACAGTGTGGTTCTGGCACTGAATAATAAAAAGCTGTATTGCTTCACATCTGAACACATCCCATATTCTGGTGCATTTTACAAGAGTCCCAGCTTACATTTTGAGCATTGTTTATGCTGTGGAGCACCCAGACTCCTTAAAGTCCTGGTTATAGGATAAATAGAGTCGATCTATACCACGAACAAGCAAACTTCCACAGTGTTCTGGCTGTTGTCATGGCAACTATGACCGGTTGCACCCCTCCAATCTGCTTTCAGAGAGAGTTAAAGAGCCAACAATAAATTTCCCAACTGTTTACCAATTGAAACCCACAAAAATTCAATAAAAAAAAAGGGAGAACAGTCCTCTTTTTTCAATTTTTTTCACCTTTGGATTTTCCTGCATCCCAACAGCACGACCACAGACTCATGAAGCACCATCAGAGGATGTGTGCAGGAGAATATTTCATGGCTAATTAAGCCGGCGTGATGCCGGGCAGTGCCATTGTCGGGGGAGAGATAGGCACCGGGGCTGCAGAGGAGAACAATCAGAGAGGCTTAACAAGCTCTCACCGGCTCTTCTGCTCAGTGTAATTAAAAGCAAGTTGGTGGGAACGGGCAACATCCCACCCACCCCCACCTCTCTGATCCACTCACAGACAGACGAGAGCGGGCACATGTCCATTCACAGGACAGAATTTGATTTCTGCAGGCTTGCTCATTTTCACACTGCTTCACCATGTTCAGTCTCTAGGAAAATAAAA
The DNA here is from genome assembly GCF_001443285.1 of Poecilia latipinna. Classification (NCBI taxonomy): domain Eukaryota; kingdom Metazoa; phylum Chordata; class Actinopteri; order Cyprinodontiformes; family Poeciliidae; genus Poecilia; species Poecilia latipinna. The sequence continues at coordinate 36,652 of NW_015112860.1, read as the reverse complement.
TTTCCAGAAATCTGTGCGGTCGTGACAAAAAGCTATGCTTGTGCCAATTTGGGGACATTGTAGTTGGTGATAATACAGAAGAACCTGCTAAATCCTGTGGTTTTCTTCACTGTCTTCATCAGTAGCAACATTCTGTTGTTCATCATGTGACTTGTGTGATACGAAAAAGTGTTTCCATTGCAGTTTTGCCAAATACATCTGTTCATTCCAGCAGCAAAAAAAAGGTTTTATTAAAAAACTTAGGGTTTTTCAAAATTGCCGTGTTTCCATTAAAGGAATTTATTTCTGTAATTTCTATTTTAATGCAAACATACCTTGTGAGAGGTTGCTTGAAGTAGATCTGAGGCCTGCAAATGCCAAACATCCTGCTTTTTACAAAAGTGTTTCCCCTGGAAGATGAATCTCATGGAAGGAGTCGTGGTGTACACAGTTTTTTTTCCCTTGACTAAACCAACAGTCAAGAAAACTTTTCTTTCCCCCCGTTGGCTCGCCATTAACACCAGTGTGAATGCACACATAGGTTGTGGTAGCATTGTGTAGCCATCAGCCAGAGTTGCCTGCCCACAGATACAAATTAGCTTCATGAAATAATCATAGCCAACTGTCAGCCCCTGAGGGAAATCACACTATGGGCAGTCAAAATAACTCACCGCCTGTTGAAAATATGTCAAAACAAAACGTTAAAGACTGACAGAGTCAAAATGCACTAGACTCGCCTCCCTTCCTTTATGTTTCATATAGATATAAGTTTTAGTCAACTGACAATCCCTCTGAGCAGTGTTGCTGCCAGGAATTCATTTAGGTCCAAGGCCGGTTGGATTGTTTCACAACCGAGGGGAGAGAGAAAAAAAGGGGAAAAGTTTGAGATTTTTGTTTTTCTTTTTCATTTTTGTAATGGTTTCTGGACACAGACTGACAGCAACCCCCCCGACGGATTCCTAACCGAGGCCAGTAAACACAATAGATGCATAAATACACACGTATTGACAAGAAACACTCCGGGAGGCGATCCAAAGAGTTAAAAAACAGCATACTTTTAGAACACAGGAAACCTTTGTTTTTAAAGATGGTAATGCATACAGTCTCTTTGTAAGTGAGTAGTTTTCCCAGACTCTTGTTCTATTCCCTAGTTCTAATGTTCTTTCTATTTCCACTAATGTATGATGTCAACCATGAGCTTAAAAAACATGTCAGTGCAGCGTTTTGCCAAAGAATTCATTCCCTTTGAAGTTGTACAAAAACAACATTGGTTATAATCTGTAGTGGTTTGTTTGACTTAAGTTTCATTTGTGTCTCCATTTCGATTATTTCTTTATGATTTATTTGCTTAAATATTATTTTAGATTAGCTGCAGTTCTTATCATTTCTGGTTTGGATTTTTTTGCTTAGTTTAGCGTTTCTTCTGTTTACCTTTTATGTCGGGTTCAGGTTTTTTCCTCTATGTTCCTTTTGCTTCACTTATCTTTCACCTTTCCCTCAGCTTGGCATTCTGTGCCCCTTCCCAGCTGTTTATCATTTCCTCATTTGCCTCTTCCTGCTTCCTTCACCAGCTGCATTCACACACCTGTAATTAGCTCTTCTGGTGAGTTTGTCATTTCCAGCTCCTCTTTCTCTGTCCCTCCCTGCTGGATCCTTCTGTTACCCTAGGAGACATGGAGGAAGTTTTTTTTATCTTGCAAAATTATTGGATTCCCTCGATATAAAACTTCTGATAACAAACAAATGAGATATTAAGATATCTCAAATCTTATTAAAGCCTTGTATTGTGGCAGAAAGACTTTCAATATTCAAGATGCAGTGTGAACTGACTAAATACATTATTATGAGGGAACGCTAAAGTATTGCGAGGGAATGCAATCAAAAAGAATTCCCCCATGTTTCCTGCGTTTTAGTCTTATGCAAACATCACTCAATCTTTCGACATCTCACAGGACACTTCCATCCTCCCAAAATGGAAAGACTATTGTACAACTGCAATCCTACTAAGACGTGGTCATCCCATTAGACAGACAGGCTAAGCGGCTCATGGTATCTCTGGAGGAACTGCAAAAATCCACAGTTTAGGTGAGCATAAATATGTCAGAAACTTTCTGTAAGAAGGAAAAAGAATACATCCAAACTATTCTGTCTCAATTTTGAGTTATTTTCACGGGATAATATCGCCATCTGTCGAGAGGGAAATTATTGAGTAGGAGCTCCACAAAAAGTATTTTTACAAGACAAAGTGTCTACCTTATCAAGTTCCCTAAGTCCTTAAATCTCTAATCTTATCCCTGTGGTCATGTATCCTAACTGTTAAACCCCTTTTCTCCGTTCCCTACCTCCATCTGTTACCAATATCCAAGAGCTGAAGGAGAAACTGATTACTTTTGTGGCCCCCACTTACCCCACTGCTCTCATGGCATTGCCTGAACTAAACTGACTGCAATACATGCCAGTTACCAGGTAAGTAAGGCCGCGGTTAAATGGTGAGGAAAATGCATCAGGAGGATGACATCTGAAATCTGCTCTTCTCGCTGTGTCTTTGCCGCTGGGTATCTCTCTGTAATGGCCTCATGCGGGGAGCCGTTTTACATCATGAGCTACCCGTCTGATCTAATGCAGGTAGAAGAAGCAACCTCACGCTGTTTGGAAAAGAACACAGGTATCAGTCGGATGACATAACTAATACTGGTGTCTCGCGCAAATGCTTTTACATTGATTTAGCTTTCAAACCTTGGGCTGTAATTGAGTTCAAATCGCATTTTGCAGGCAGGTGGTGTCATTGACCTAGTTACAGTGTGTTGCACTGACGTCTTTTAACAGTTGTCTGTAAGCAGCTTTGATGTTTGGAAACCTTTGAAAAAAAAAAGTATTTTCATCTGTCCTATTTCACCAAAAGGTGACTGTATTCAGAGTGACCCAGTTTTGATGTTCCAATTACCAGAATTGCGTGGAGCTTCCAATTTTTCCCTTTTACTGTTGGCATCATTTAGTTTTTAAGAATTACATGTTGACCACTGACAGGCTTAGTAAATAACCCAATATTGTCTTCAGCATGGCACCTGTTGGCGAGGAGGAAACATTAGAGAGCAGAATGTTGTGTCCTCAAAGTTTATGTCAGAAAGAGGAAAAATGGGTAAGCATAAGAATTAAAGTGAGTTCAACAAGATAAAACTGTGATAGCTAGATGAATGGGTCAGAGCATCTCCAAAGGCTGCAGTCAATGGAGATTAGGAGAGGTGGTCAGTACCTGCTAGAAAGGTCCAAGACAGGAACAGTGATGGACCAGTGCCAAAACAAAATGGTGAGAAGTGAAGACTGGTCCAATGTTAGCTTGCCATTATACAGGGGACCAGGTGGTCCCAGGAGTGTACTAAGCACTAAGGAGTGGAATCTTTTGGATGATACAGTGTTCAAGAAGAAATCTTTGGTAAATCGACCTCTGAAAATCTCATTGCAGAGACTGATTTACCAAAGACATTTATCGGACCATTGTTGTGTCATTGTCATGTTGTGAAGAGCAATGACCCCAAGCTGTTTGGTTTAGTTTGGTTTTTCATTAGGGTTGCAGTTTGTAGCACTGTTACCTTATAGTCAGAAAGTCCTGGGTTTGAAACCCAGCTTGTGATCTCTCTGCATTTTGCATGCTCTCCGTGTGCATGCGGGTTCTCTCTAGGTATGCCGTCTTTCTCCCACAGTTCAAAATGCGACTAGGTAATTGGTCTCTCTAATATTGTCCTATGAGTGTGTGTGCATGGTTGTCTCTGGTGTGTGTCTTTATATTGAGCTGGCGACCTGTGTAGAGTGTACCTCGCATCTCTCAAGTTGACCTCTGGAGACTAGCTCCCCATCTCCCTGTGGATGATGAATGGATGGGGTTTGGAAAGGATTAGAAATAAATTTGAAGTTTTGCTTGGTTATACCAGCATAGATGCTATGTTCAAAGGTAAACCCTAAATCCAGGCTCTCTGTCAGTGGAGCAAGAGTCAAAGTGATGAGTGAGCAGGCGAGAAATGCTGATGTTTCCAGGCCTGAATATCATCTCTGAAGGAAGGAACAAAGAAGGAAGGAATCAATGGCAATACCCTGTTGTGCTTACAAGGATTTGTTTCCACTGCAGGGCTCCTGCATTTGCCCTGGACTGTGATTTTTTTTAAAGGGAATCTCTGACATGTAGATTTTGACTTGGCTACAGTGAGCAGAACTTTCAAACCGAGGGAAAGCATATATCTACCCTTTAGTTTGTCTCTAATGTCTTTTTGGACCAGTTTTCTTCTTTCCTACAGCCCGAGTGTCCTCCGAGGATTGACTGATATGTGAACCTTCAACAAGTTGGCTGGGGTTTAAAACTCCATGGTTTTTATCTGTCAACACTCACATTGCTGTATTTCAGATTTTCTTTCCACAGTGGGGACTTTCATGGACAGTTCTTTTCCCCGGTGTGTGCAACAGAAAAGGCAGGTTGATTAAACCCATTCAAACCTTCCGATTTTTCCAAGTTTTCGTAAAGAACTGCACTGTTGAGCCTTCAAATGGTGGGGAAAAAAAAGCATTGACAGTAACGGCATTAATCAGAAGGCTCTACGGTGAGCCGCTGGGATGTTTGACACCTTTTTCTATTCACTGAAAAGCCTCTTTTACTGGAGAGACTCACACCGTCAGTTTGCTGCTGTAATCAAAAAGAATGGAACTTTATGTCTGTAAGTGTATTTCAAAGGCCTGAGGAACATATGCATCCTCTCTTTCAACTTTCTGTTCCTGTTTATTAAAGAGAAAATATCAGTTTGTCACCTTCCTTTAGGCTCCATTTCAGTTCCCTCTGGGTTTTCGTCTCCTGCAAACAAAGATATTAGGACTAGCAGCCAGAATCAGTTCGTTGGACCTTCAAAGGGAGATAAAAGACACATTGTAACGTCAGAAGATGAAGAAAAAATTTAAATAAAAACAGATTTCACATTCAAGTGCTAAACACAGTGTCTAAATATGCATAATTCTTTAATATTTCCACATTTTCACAAGCTTGAATGTATTTAATGAAGATTTGATTTGATAGACTAAAGTAAGGGTCTCTTACTAATACTATGAGATGACTTCTGAAGGCAACTTCTGCATTTTATTTAAGGGGACTAAAGGGGAAGGAGTCGAATACAAACGGAAACCAATTTTTAGATTTTTACTTAAGAAAATTTGTCTGCATTTGTGTACCAATTATTCACTATCTTTTTTATTGGTCTGTCAAAAGAAAAATCCAAGTAAAATATGTTTGAGTTTGACAGAATATAAAAAAGGAAATATCTGAAGGTGCTACGACAGTTTACACTGTTCATATACATGAATATTTAGGAATATTTTGTGTTTTTCAACTTTTACAAAAGGCATTTGTTAGCGTTTAAGTGCGGGGTCTCATGTATTCATTCATTTCAGGTGTTCACGGGTGTCCACTGTATTTCTTAACCAAACTACTTCCTGCAATAATTTATCTTTTTCTGATACATGCTGGTTCATTTTGCATGGAAAAGACATGACACTCTAAAAAGTGTTTTGACTAATTTGATTTTCTGTCATAAAAACACCTTTTGTCATTTAGTTAACTGGCATATTAGTAAGTGCCTAAAATACATGACCACGTGTATAGCTGTGTTTCCATTACAAACGTGCACAAATATACCCTGATAATGTCGAAAAAACATAATTTTGCAATTGCCGTGTTACCATTAAATAATAAATACAGTTAAAAATCACACGTGAATACGTTTGTTCTTGCGATAAGTCATTAAAAAACACCATCCTCCTACCACTTCCTGTCGTCATCTTCTCCATGACATCCTGTTGTTGATCACGTTTCCATTGTAGTTTTGTGAATTAATTTTTTTTAATGCGGCCAAAAAAAAAAACCCCCCACCCAAACCCCAAAAAAAAAAAAAAACAAAAAAAAAAACTTTCTTTTCTAAATGTGAAGGTTCACAATTATACTGTAAATGGTAATGCAGCTTCTGAGGAATTTTTACTTTCAGGAAGCAGCATTTAGCGTCAAATCTGTATTGTTCCCTGAACTGTGTTAACGTTCCAGTCTCAGCTACAGTATGTACAGGAACACTTTGGCAACATTTTGTATTTTTAACAGTAACAAATGTTTTCTCCAGCACATTTTCAACATCAAACCACACCGTGGGACTGCCGCAGCTGAACCACAATCCAGGCTCCTCTGTATTTAGCTGATCTGACCAAGTAAATGTTGTCTTTGACAACAACTCGCCATTAGTTTGTTCAGTGAAGGGAAGAATGAACAAGGAGCAGCACGACAGCAGGCAGGTAGGTAAACAGCATTGTGCTGCTGCTAATGCAGAGATCTTGTACCACAGCATAACAATTTCTCTGCATCCTTTCTGTTAAAGCTATATTGCTGCTGACATCAACCAACCTACTGTATGTCGTCGTTTCAGTGTTATGTATTGTAATAAATGTCATGACGGCAAATTATCTCACAAAAAAAAAAAAAAAAAAAAATTAATGCTAACGTATTAAAATAAATCTACTTTTTATCAACATTTTGGTCAGTAGTGAATTTATATGATTTCTTTTGGTTATTTTTGACCACACACTCTACTGTATTTTAATATATTTGTAAAAAAGCTTAGCATCCATGTGAACTTGTAGTCGCATCCCTTTGTTCTATTTTCAGCAGTTTATTTTCTTATTTAAACGAGGTATATTTGACAAACAATTTCAATTCATGGGAAGGTAAATTTCATATTTCCATTAATTTCAAATGTTAAAACACTTCAGTGAAAATACAATAGGCTGTTTAGTTTTTGTAAATGCAAATAAAATGTTTCATTGTGGCCACATAGATGAAGTATGCTAGGTCTTAAAGATGCTTCATTGTCACTTTAAATATCCATTTATTAGCTTTCAGTTTGTTTTGATTTCATGTTAGCTCCGTGAAATCAAAACAAATTGTTAGCTAACTGTGCTAGCTCCTTCTGTTGGTGTTAGCTCCTGCTAATGGTTCTAGCTGTAGCTAATATAGTAAAAAGTAGCTCACAAGCTGTTCACACCAGTTTATTTCAACATTTATCTCACGTATAGCGACACATGAAAACTTTGAGGCAGTTTGCCTCAATCCAGACTTTTGTGAGTCGACACAGTCAGCTTCCATGACCTTGACTTCTTGTGTTTTGTATATGAACTGGGATCCACTTTAACCAAACTTCCAATTCAAAGGAACAAAACGGCGACAAGTACAATAAAAAATATACAATTTTTCAAGTAATTAATAGTAAAATTACAGCATATTTAAGACAACATGGTCAACTAATTAGATTTACACTGAGATTTTTTTTTTTTTTTTTACATCTGAAGACAACTGGTTGCTTTGGATTTCATTTAGTGAATAATACATTCAGATGTTAAGGTGTCAAAATAAATTTGTAAATCATTCACGTTTTTTCTTCTACTACACAATTATGCTGTACTGAATTCAGAATAGAAAAAAATTCAAGTTTGTCACTTGACAATAGATGAGAAAGTTCACTGTGATATTTGATTGGCAAAATCTAAAACCTCCAACTTCAACCTCAGACCTCCAACAGATACGTTTCCAGGTCGTCACAACAAGTTGGTGCCACAGTGCAGCTTCCTGTGTGTCTTTCCCCTCTCTGTCTGCGTCTCTCCTTCCTCGCAGTGACTCTTCTCGGTGATGTATTGGATTCTGAGAGAGAAAAAGGTGACTTTCTCCTTTCCATGATCCAAAAGCAAAGGTCGTGGACCCTCTCCGCCTGAGGTGCTCCCCTTCAAAGAAACTCAATTTTCACTTAAAAAGGCGGACTGATCCACTACCTTCTCCCGCTGCTTCTCGTTCTCACTCCGCTTCCTCTCCTCCCTCCCCCTTCCCGTCATGTGTCCACCGAGTTGTTCCCCCGGCCCCCGGACAAAGGACGATTACACGAATCTGTCACCCAGGAAATCCCGACACTTTATTTCCTCTCAGACAAAGAGCCAGTGACGGGTGATGAGTTTGTAGCTGCTGGGGGATTTGACAGACTCCAGGGGAATAATAAAGCAATTTCAGTCTGCCAGAAAAGTCAGAGGAAGGAGAGACAGAAAGAGAAGAGTGTGGGGGGGGAAAAAAAAAGAAAAACCCACACATGTGGAAGATATAAATCACTACTATGATAGCTGCAGTTTTTTTGGCGGAAAAATGAGACAGTTAAATTGCACAGAGACATGACCGGTCCTGATCACGGTGGAGATGTGGTGCGGAGAGCAGTCGCAGAAATATGACTGAAATACAAGTTTATTATGGGTTTTATGAGACGATCTGTATTTTCAGGTCAAATAACTGTCACATAGTCAAAAGACGTAAAAATAAAATGACAAGATTTTTAAACGTTGGCCACTAAAAATATAAAGATTTAAATAGAGACAGTATAAATTCAGATGGTAAGCGTACAGCAGTGCCACAAGAAAGAACTTTACAGTTTAGTGAGTTCTAGTTTTACAATTAGGTGTGTGTGTGTTGCTTACCGTCCATATAAAACCCAATGTTTGTTTGGATTTTGGACAAAACATCACCAAAGCAACAGTTTTATAATAGTTTTGGGTTTTTCATTATAACTTAGTTTTATTTTGCTGTGATTTCTTTTATCTAATTCAGTTAGTTTTAGAGAGTGGTTGCTAGTTTCTATTAGTTAAATATTGTTTAGTTTTAGATTTTATTAGTTGTAGTAACAGTTTTAAAGAGCTCAAAGTGTTGTATTGTTATTTTGCATAAATCAATTTTGTAATGAAAACTTGTTTAAAAACAATATATGTTCAATTATTTTTGAACAACCGTCTGATTGCCGTTTTCTCCCAACTTTAGCTTGTCACCATTTTTCGGACCAGCCTAAAAGGCACCAGGAGGATTACGGAGCCACGTAATTTGCCGACAGCTGACGTAAACGGCTTATGTGGCGGGGAAAAAAAGACCAATTTCACATTGGTTTGAAAGACAGAACATAGATTCATAAACACAAAAAACAAAGGATATT
>NW_015112860.1:3115-22860 GCF_001443285.1 Poecilia latipinna | reverse complement strand
TTTGAAATGATAAATTGCAAATATAAGTTAGTGGTTTAGAGATTCCTTTAATTACTATTTTAATTGTTTTCATGTCCAGATCATCACAGTATTAAATCTATAATCTATAAACATTCTTCAGTATGTTTTAGTTTTATACACACACAATATAGTTCCATTTACTCACCATTGTTTATTTCAGTTAACAAAAATGATTTCTCAGTTTCAGTTTTTTTTATTTTGCTTGATATAATAACCTTTCAAAGCTTCAGAAAGTATAACATTGCCTGTTTGATCCACAGCTTGATCTGCTGTGTTTGTAAAAACACGTTGCCAATGAATTCTAACACTGATTAAAAACTTTAAATCGTCGGACATGTTGATTGACTTATTTCCCCTCTAACTTTGCACTTATATTGCCATTTAAAAAATGTTTTTGAAAACCACAAACTATGGGTTGTTTGTTGACTATTTAGAATCTTTCCAGTGATATGTAAGAGATCGCTACCGACTGGCTAACGCGACGCACACTTTAGGATTTAAAGCTTCACATAAACTACAGATAAACAACGAGCATCTCAGCTCTTTGTCTTTGAGCAAAGCAGAAATAAATATGCATTCTGAGAAATAAATATGCATCATGGAATTTATGTGTTGTTATCACTAACCACTTCAAAACATGAATCATTTAACCAATCACCAGCCAATTCATGTGATTTTTTTTTATTTTTTATTTTGGATGTTCAGGACTTTTTTCAGGGCTGTTTATGTTCGGAAAAAAAAAATTGTCACTGTTATAATTATGTACTTTATTCTGACACAGGAGAAAATGCGTGATTTGATTGCTGATTGCTAAGACCAAGTGCCCTTAAAAAAGAAGGAAAAATAAAGACATCAGCAAATAACCAGGAGTCGGATGCAGAACTGATGTTCTATCAAATGTTGCATGAAATACAGATAAACATGAAACATCTCAGTCTCAGTGAAGCAGAGATAAAAATGCATTTTCAGGACAAAGCTTTCCATCTAATTCTTATTTTATAAGACGATCTTAGTTAATGACACCGAGTCATCTCACTCTGGAAAACACAATTTAAATAATAATTTAAAGCCCAAAATTGTTATTAATTTGTAGTAGAGACGCAACAATCAGATCTTAATATCTGTGTCAGCCCTGATATAAAAAAATCTAGATATGTCAGTGATGATCCATAAGGGCAGATCTACTCAGTCTAATTCTATGTTTTGTGCTTTTGTGCATCATGCTTTATCATTTATTTTACATTATATTTACAATTCCTATTTGCACTTTTTCTGAACCACTTGAAAAATGTATTGCAGTTTTTTACATGTTTGACCAAAGTAGTCAACCTATTGTTTTTGTCAGCTTCAGTTTCTTTATTTTTTATTTTACGTTGGCTGTTATACACCTTATTGCACTGACTAAACAAATTGAAGCTGTTATTTTTACATTTTTCACCAAACTGGTGAAGCTATTGGTGCGTTTCAGTGTGTTGTACTGGTGCAGAGTTCACAAATAAATGTCTAATTCAGTACACTTATGTGTTGTGTTTTAAAAAAGAAACACTTTTCAGTCAGTTCAGCTGTTTTTCTGCATCAGATCAGTATCAGATATCAGGTATCGCCAGTGTAAAAAAGTGTAGCTGCAGCTGATTACCTGCAGACAGTTTTTTCAGACTATCAGGTTGAATTCCTGAAGCAGCTAAGTTTACTGATGCGCCGCACGAACTCAGACAAACCTCTGTCAGGACCAGCTGCTGTTTATCGTCCAAAAGCTTTGAGTTGCTCCGAGAGGAAAATGTTTCCTGGAGTTTTCTTGTCTTTTACCTTAGTTCAGCATGTCCACAGCTCTGCAAAGTACAAGTAGATGCCACTGTAATCACCTGAGTTATTGACTATCTGACAGCCAGCCAACGGTTTAGGTGCGTGAAAAGGCGGTGTGTGAGTGTGTGTCAGGTTTTGAATTGAACTAGGACACGTGTCATCTTTAGAAATACTTAGAGGACTCAGCGGCTTGTAAACAGGAAGTAGAGGAGTGAGTGGATGGCTTTGTGGGAAGCAGCGGTAACAATATTGAACTGAACGTACGATGTATAAATGTGTTTTCATGTGACGTTGCTTTTGGATAAATGATCTCTCTGTTGCTAAGTGGCCTTTCGGCTCATGTCAGAACTAAACTTGTTCCCTGTGAATAATGACATAATGACTCTCTCTTACTAGTTTCATCCAGGAGCTTTATACGTTCTTTTGAGTTTATACACACATTTTGGACCAGAACTTCATCATCTCTGTCTGCATACAATTGATTGAACACATGCGCACTGCGACTTCAACATAAATTATACTCTAGGCCAAATCACCGTTTCTTTCCCTGATATGTCTGCTGATTTACTTTTTATACATTTTAATGGCGTCCTAGAATGTTGCAGTATTTATTTTTATTTATATTTATTTATTTATTTATTTATTTATTTATTTTAAATTCTACCATCGTTCCAAATATAAGTAGTTTTAGTTCAGGTTGAGTTTGATTTAATAAAGGCAGTGAGGAAAATGGAGAACGTTAACTGTCTGGTTTCAAGGACATGCAATCCAATCAAAAAAAATAAAATAAAATAACAACAATAATAGACAATAAATGATTTATAGTAATGTTTTTGTTCATTTAACATTTTTCTAATATCTGCATGCTGTTCTGCTGGTTCATTTGTGTAGCACATTTCAGCAACAAAGCACTTTAAAGTGCTTTACACCATAAAACCATCACAATTTGAAACAAGCAAGAAACATCACATTTGATCAAATATCATCATCAAAATCACCAAGCAAATACGCTGATCAATGTTCCGTTTATTATTTGTCAAAAGTAACTCTAAACCGGTGGGTTTTTAGCCTTAATTTAAAGGAACTTGGCTGTGTTGCAGTTTCTGGAAGTTTATTTCAGATTTGTGGTGCATAGAAGCTGAATGCTGCTTCTCCATGTTCATCTGCTAAGGTGAGTGAATCTTCATCAGTGCAGACAGAGTGTCTGCATACGGCAGCATGTGATTAGATAAGGTATTAATGACATCTCAGAGTTGTGATTCTCATACTGTGGAAAATTTTAACTCGGTGAAAATGGAAGCACGGAAAATTACACAAAAGTAAAAACTCAAACTAGGAGTAAGAGACTGTAAAGATGAAAATATAGCATTAGGCAAAACTACTGTACTTTCATTAAAACTACGATACTTGAGTAGTTGTACATACACTGCAAAAACAGCAGCAGGCTATTTGTAAGAATGGAAAAACTAATTTTAAAAACGTATGGTTTACTTAGGTGTCATATTTCTTTTAAGAACATTGTTCAAACACCAGCAGCATGCCATTTTTCTGCAACACCATGTAATATTTATTATCCATACATACATTAGAACAAGAATATGTATATATGTTTGACACTGAATTGGATTTTCAGCTCCTGTAAATTCAAAAATTTAAATGTGAACCAATTAAAAAAACAACAAAAAATTGGCCTGACCCTCGTACAATAAGCAAAGCAGGTAAAAATCGTGGTTAGTAAAATTTAGATTGGTAAACATAGTAACTATAATTACGATTAATATTACAATCATTAATACTAATTGAAATATTATTCTGAATAACATTACATATGCTGAATAATATATACTGATACCTGAAAAATGTTACAATTGTTAATCATAATAGTAAAAGAAAAGCGTCTCTGGTTTTGTATTTTTCAAAAATGGCACTGAGAATCCAGTGGTTTCTTCAATATCAACACTGATTAGTAAAACTATCGTCAGCATATGTATTGCAACAACAACAGCAAAAAAATCTCAGTGAAAAAGAGCTTAATAATATTTAATGCTTAAAGTGTCTTCTCCAACACCGTAAACTTTAACGACGTTTAACGTGCACGTCTTCACGTTTTCGGCACGAGAAATAAATCTTCGTTTGACAAAAAAAAAACAAAAAAACACACACACACACACACACACACACACACACACAAAAGTACCTTATTATGATAAGTTATGGCTCACAGCAGAATGGTTTCCAGACTGCTGTGCGGCGCAGACAGCTGCTGCGCGTTGTTTACTCGGATTAAAGCGGAGGGGGGAAGTGAAATGAATACCTGCAGTTCAGACAGTTGCATAAAAATAAAAACTGAAGCAACATTTCTGACTCAACGTGTGAAAGCATTGGGGTTGTTATCATACATCACTGTAAACAAAACTAAGCAGCATATCTCATTACGGTGCAGCTGCTGCCCGACTACAGGCGCCACAAAAATGGAAATTACCTCCGTCAGAAACAGATACCACACGACTCTCTGGCTTCATATTGTAAATCCACTGATAGAGGATTTTTGTTTGTTTTTTTAATTTTTTTTCTGTGGCGACGCGTCTTGTATCAATATTTCACGGTGACAGCAGCAACTACTATCACTCGCTTCTAAGCTTATCATGGCGTTTTTCATTTATTTATTTATTTTTTCTCCCCTCTGACGTCCCATCCATCACGGCCTGTCGGGTTATAAAGTTCCAGCAGAAGAAAAATGTGTTGTATTTTTTTCTTCTTCTTTTTTTTTTTTTAATCTCTGCTCAACAAACAACATCACAGCACTTTTCGGTTTAAACTGTCCAAATTACAGCTGCATCAAAGCAACAGCAGGGTTGTTTGAGTTTTAAAAAAAACGAAGGGTGCTCTTTATTATGATAATGGGAGCCTTTCAAAAACACCACCCCGAGGACCTTTTGCTATTCAGGTACGTTGCCTTCTTTTGAGATGTTGCTTTAATGGCAGAGCCGCCTGCATAATAAACCACAGGCTGACATTTAAAACACGAAAATCACAAATTATGCAACTGCCGAGGTCCATTGGGTAAGTGGTGGAAGTGGTGTTTGGGGGTGGAAAATGGGGGTCAGTGTTGCTGACAGGTGATCTTAAAGGGACAGCTCAGAATTTTCACCAGTAAGATTCTGGTGCAACATCATTAGCAGCTAGCATGCTACATACAGGATGTTTTGATTTTTTTTATGTATTTTACAGCCATTTGGTGCCACTTTATAGCACAATCAATTCACTGTTGACTTCAGCAGCTATAAAAATGCAATATATATCAAACATGATTTAAAATAAATTCTACTTTGCGATTTAATGCCTTGAAATTGGACCTCTGTCTCTTTAAGAAGTTCCTGCTCTTTCTAAAACTCCGCCTACAGGAAGTCATCACAGCATGGCTCCTTTATTAACCCCTTAACAACATCTTTACCAGCTGATTAGTAGCTCATACAATGAGCTCAGCAGATGCACAGTTCCACCAGATGTTTGCTATTTGCTGCTGGCTAGTCTGAAGGAGCTGAGTGGTGGAGTGCTGTTTTGTGAGGCGAAAGCTCCCCTTGGAAACTGCATCTCAGAGGAAGAGATTTCTAAAACATTCATGAAAGAATAAAGGGAACACTCCATGTTATGTTTATGATGAGGGAATAACATTATAACGTTATGTAAAGCTCCAAGAAGTCGATTTTACGTGATACTGCCTCTTTAAATTCCAATTTTGACAGACATGGAGAGTGAAGCTAACAGTCAAAAAATAGGGGCCTAAACAAAAGCTAATGTTTACCATCTTAAAACCACTGCAATCAGTAAAACGTCACTGTTTTGCGAGCCTTTAAACTGTTGTCACGTTTGCATTTGGGTTGTGATTGACAGGGAAGCTGCTGAGAGCAAAACAAGCAAAAAGGATTCTGAGTAACTCCCTGATTGAAAAGGCAGCGTTTGAATCAATGAAATTGGTTGGCACTGGAAGCGCAGTTTATTTCTGATATCAGCAGTGCAATGCCTTCTACCTCTATTCTCTGTGTAAATAATAATCATCTTCTCTGCAAATGACAGCCAAATGCAAACATGATTATGGTCTGAAGGCTCATAATGCAGGGTTCACATGAAACACTGGCATATCTGACAATCAAGCCGTTTTCAGAAGGTGGAAATATACTGTGGCCTTGACCCTTCTCAGATTAGCCATTAGCTTTAGCATCTGAGACCAGAAGGCTGCACAGCCTCCAAGCCTGTTCTATGTAAATTTTGTCATCTGTATGTATCCACTCTGCTCACAGATTTTTATGATTAAGCTAGCTGTGTGCGCAGGCAGAGGCAATATTACTCGTAGCCAGAGGGTAGAGCTAAGCACACAGCAGACAAAGAAAATGAAGCCTCAGTTGATGAGCAATAGAAGACAACGACAGGAAAGCTTGTTAGTTAAGATTGACTCTTGGAGACAATAAGGGCATGAAAACTGTGCTGGATATTTTTTCTTTTAGATATTTTCTTCTTCTCGTCTTCTGGGTTTACAGTGTAGCAACAGTTTCTTTTGGTTGTTCAGCTAATCCAAAGCTAGCATGAACAGCAGCAGCCTGCGTGGACCATGAAGCTCTTGTACACAGATTCAGTGATGTAGTCGTTTATTTTGGTAACCGGTCCCTTACGGTGAGCTGTAGTTTTGAAGCAACTAGTTTGCCTTTTAGACATTTTCTGTTTTTTCTTTGACTAACACAGACTTGTGGCCATGTCTCTGTGAAGCACTGACACTTTGAGTTTTACTGCAGCACCTATAATTGGGCAAAACCTAACCTGTAGTTCCGATGAGTGTGTGTTGAACATGCACCCAAAGTGAGCTGCTCTTTACTTTGTCAGCAAAAAACCTGCAGGGGAAGTTTCTTCCCTCGTGCTGTGGTTTCTTTATGACTGACCATCTGATTCTGAAAAAGATTAGCATTACTCTTTTTTCATAAGAGCAATATATTTCCTCAGTATTTCTGTGCTTTTTGACATCCAGTTTTTATTAAATACATTTCAGAGTAGCACTGAATTGCCTAATTGTCTTTTTTGTCTGCTTGTATTCCACTTTTCCTGCTCATAATGACGCCTCAGTCTCTCCATCTATGACCACGTTTTGAACCTACAACAGAAAACTGACACTCAGAATACCTAAAATGCTCAATTAAGGTGCACTCAGCAAATTAAAAAAAACAAGAGGCCCTTTTCCTGTCAAATGAAATGATATCTTTAGCCTCTATAACACACAAGCAATGATATTTATCCTGATGATGACACTAGACACAAAGCCCAGTGATGCAGTCGGACCTTGATGTTCATGACGTCCTTCAACAAAACACTAACAACCTCATTAGCTTGTAACTGAAATGTCCCACTGAAATGTTTGTTTTTTTCTTTTAGCTTTTCTGTTTGTGGGAATAGAGTTGATGAGAGAGGAGCTTCTTTTGCCGTTTCGTAGACTTGTAGTTTACGAAACGGCAAACAGGTCTGCGTATTGTGTAGCCAACATAGGGAATGAGGAAAAAAAGCAATAGAAGTGGTTTTGAATTATTCTTCAACTGGTTTTCTGCATTATTTTCCCTTTGCTGTGGCGCGCTGCACTAAATTAATAATACCCACATGTCCATGTTTTTGTTTCTGGATGTAAACGGTGGCATTCAGCGTGTCTAAGTATGCTGTTCCAATTCCATAACAAGAAGTCACACAGTACGGAACAAAATAACAAATATATTTCTCGCTCGTACCGTTTTTAGGAGAACCCAACTATTCCTTTAAGCTCAGTCTGGGTGCAGGGATGTCTAAAGTAGCTATTTCCATTTTCTTTTAATTTGCCCTCATTGACTTTATTTGGCAGTTCTCATCAGAGAGGCAGGAAATTAAAGCAGATAGTGAGATTCCTCTGTATAATAATCTAAAGAGGTGCAGTACTGACGATGAAACGCAAGACATGCCTGGTTTCTGTGGGATACAGCCACAGATTGGAGGACACTCGGGGGGTAGAAGTGGTTTGATGAAAGGTGGTGCCGTGAGTAATACTCACACATGCGGATAAATAAATCTAAAGTCTCCCCCGTCACACTTCAGATTCCACTCTGCTGCGCCACAGCAGAGCAGTTCAAACCTCCCCAGTGGGAGGGGGTCGAGACGAGGCCGCTTCCGCCCTGGCCAGCCATTGGAAACTCATTATTTCAGTACTAAGTGATGGATCATTTCCAAATGATCTCCATGTACACCCCAACAATTAAGCCACCAGCAAGGCAATTATAGATCAGCAATATAGTGATGGGACACTGATATATTGCCCGGCTTTAACCTTTGGGCGCATGGACAGATTCCACTTATTAAGCCACAGCTTTATTGGACCAATAAAAATGGTTGTGCCGCCATATCAGCTCCCATAACTGCAGGCTGGAGATTCTTCTTCTTGCGGGAAGAAACATTGGCATAAACTGTAGCTGTCTGGGAGAGCAGCAGAGAGAAGATTGTGTTTTTTTGGTTTGCGCTTCATGAATCACTAAGAGTAAAAAGACCAAAAAAATTAACACTTAGAAGTAGCTTGGTTCAAAAAATTAAACTTGTGCATATATAATTTTTTTTATTAAAAGAGCAGTACTATGTATTTTCTAGGCATATAGTTTCACTATATAGCACAATGAAGTAACTGAGTTACTTTCAGTTGTTATAAAAATGCTGTATATTTTAAGTATGACATACTATGACGTAGAGAAATTTGACTTTGTAATTTAACGACTTGAAATTGGGCCTCTGTCTCTTTAAGAACTCTTTCTGAAGCTCCGCCTTCCAGAAGACATCACAACATGGCAACCCTATCAACCCTTTAGCAACGTTTTACCAGTGTTTCACTGCACAGTAGCTTGTATTATGAGCTCAGCAGATGTTTACTAATTGTTGCTGGCTAGTCTGAAGGAGCTGAATGGAGAAGTCGCACGGACGTTTGGAAGAAACTGCAGCCTTACGAGGAAGAGCTGTGTCCTCGAAGGCAGAGCTAGGTTCGCCCAGGCATTTTGGACACTTGTATGGTTGTGGAAAGAATCAAAACAACACTCCAGGTCTGTTTTTGATGAAGGAATAATATTATAACAATGTAAAGTTCAAAATACTGGACTTTACATAATACTGGCCCTTTAAGCTATTTGAACTTGATTGTGAATAGCAAGTTATGCAAAAACTACTGAAATGTTCAACTGTGGACATGTGGACTTAAAAGGTTAAAGAAGGTCATCTGTAAAAGTTATAGCACACTTTAGTTTCAACTTAAAATTTCAACCAAAACCAAATATTCCTTACTTTTTGTGAGTAAGGCCTCAGTAATATGGAGAGCCATTTCAGCCTAAATATAATATATTATCAATTTCTCAATTTCCCTTTTTCATTTATCTTTCATTTATCTGTTTTTCATTTATCTATTTTTCATTTACCCATTTTTCATTAATCTATTTTTCATTTAACCACTTTTCAATTCCCCTTTTTCATTAACCCAATTTTTCATTTATTTATTTTTCAGATTATCATTTCTCTATTCCCTGTTTTCATTTATCTATTTTTCATTTGTCCATTTTTCATTCATCTCTTTATCTATTTATCCATTTTTCATTAATCTATTTTTTTATTTAACCATTTTTTAATTTCCTTTTTCCATTAACCCGATTTTCTATTTTCCAGTTTCATTAATCAATTTCTCATATATCCCTTTTTTATTTACCCATTTTCTTTTATCCATTTTTCATTTAACATTTGTTTGAAATTTTTTTAAACTAGAACACATCCTGGCGGCGTTCAGTTTGTCACCTATTCCCGAGAAACTCAAAACCTTCCGCGATCAGAATTGAGCACCCCTATTGATTAAATATCACTGTAGTTTAAAAACAAACATCAACATTAGCTTACCGTGCAAAGTCTGGGCAACCAGAGGACTCCTGGACGGACAGCAGCGGTGCATGTCTGAAAGATGGCCTCCGATGCAGATCTCCAAGGCTTGCCACTCTCATTCTCTCAGCTCGATGCTCCATAGAGCTGCCTCTGGATAATGCAGTTCACTTACGATGAACAGAAAAGTCTGCTCTTTATAGTTGGATCACAGCTGGTAGCTATGAAGGTGTCCCGAACCTTCAATCGTAAGCCAACTTCAGCGGCCACTTTGTCCAAACTATAAAAACCCCTGATGGTGAAGCTCTGAGTTCATCAGAGCTGCAAACTGAAACACATTCTGTCTGAGCGGCCACACGAAAAAAAAAAAAAGTCAGGAGTAATAACACTATTTTCTAATGAAGTTAATGAGCTTCAGCTTATTGATAACCCGTTAGTAGGTCGCCATCTTTCTTGAAACAAAGTACGGTGTGACGCTAACCAACCAATTGGGGAAGTTGTAGCCTAATGACGTGCCTCTCCTCATTTGCATTTATTCTTTTTCTAAGTTTTGCGGGGAAAATAGAATATGATAAATAAGAAAATAAGGAAATACTAAATGAATGAGGGGAATTGGAAAAAGGGAAAATAAAAATTTTTTCAAACAAATGTTAAATGAAAAATAGATAAATGAAAAAGGGAAATTGAGAAATTGATAATATGAAAAATAAATAAATGAAAAATTGGGCTAATGAAAAAGCTAAATTATTTAACACATTTTTCATTTATTTCACTCATTTTCTTCATTTATTGATTTATTTTACTCACTTTTTTATTTATTTCACCCATTTATTTATTTATTTAATTTTGGCTGAAATGGCTCTCCCTACAGTAGCACCTTCTGATTACACTGGAAACTGGGGCTACTATACCTCGTCCACACAGATAGTCACATCAGCACTTAAACGGACATAATTATGTAAAACCAACTTTTTTGAGTTTTCTATAAGTTGTTATTCCCTCATCAAAACACAGCTGGAGTGTTGCTTTGATTCTTTCATGCATGAGTGAGAAATCCTTTAATCTCCCATGACAACCATTCAAGATGATAAAACCCTTTGGGTGACTGAGCCCCGCCTTCCAGTTTAAGCCAGCTCCTGAATTGGGCGCTCCTTCAGACTAGCCAGCAGCAATTAGCAAACACATAATGGAACTGTGGATCTGCTGAGCTCATAATATGCACTACCTCTCAGTGAAAACGCTGGTAAAAACACATCAGGAGTGATGTGATGACTTCCTGAAGGCGGAGTTTCAGAAAAAGCAAGCGATTTTAAAGAGACAGACGCGTTAAACTTTGAAGTCAAATTTCTTTTAAGTCATATTTGATATATACAGCATTTTTATAACAACTTTTGTTAACATAGTTACTCTATAGTGCTGTAAAATGATGCGATGTGTCTGGAACACATAATCCTGCTCTTTTAAAGCTATTGCTAAAATATTTTCAGTCTACTGCACAAGTTTCCAACTGCAGTCATTAAGAGTAAACTTTCAAATGCACCCCTGCTCCAACACACCTGAATGAAACGACTGCTGTCCTCCTCAGCATGTGTCAGGTCCTGCAGTGGCCATTAATGAGCCATTCATTTAATTTAGTTGTGTCAGAGGGAATCCATCAAAAAGCTGCAGGATTGTAGCTCCTTAAGGTGGAGATAGAGACACCTACCCTACAGCCTGTAACGTTACATGACCTGATGAGAGTTTAGACTTCTCCTCTACTTGAGAAAACACACAAATGTTACACAGTCTAGCTCATACTTTCACGTACAAAAGGTTCTTCATGATTTATAAATGAAACAAGCACACATCAGCCAGCTATAGTATCAATCAAAAAAGAATACCACTGAAATTGGATGAATTATTTAGCTGAGCCGAGACAGACTCTGCACCGTTTGTTTTATTTCTTTCAATAAAATAAAAAAACAAAAACAAAATTGACACAACCGTCAAATCTTCCAGAAACCGACAAACCGAAATTCACAGCTAATCTGCTGCGACAATAACTTATAGACAAACTCGCATAAAGCTATCAGCTGAAATTCCGGGTGACAAGTTGATGGCGGAGAAATCAGTTTATATCAATCTGTGCGCACGGCAAGAGCGGCGCGTGAGGCGGCGGGGAACGGGGTTGAGAGCGAAACGACAGGAATAAACTGACAGCCGTCTCCTGGAGTAATGAGGGCGGATTAATTCAGAGCCATACGCCGCCACTGAGGATCTTAATTAACTGCCTCTGTGTGGAGACAAAGTTATGAGTTTGGCAGCAGCGCCGTGTTACTTCTCCTTTGTGTCCCTCCTTCAATTTTTTTCTCCTGTCGATCTGCCCGTTGAAACAGTTGCACGAGCTCCGTTCCCAGAAACACCTGGGAGAATTTAAAGAATGTAACATGAAATGATTCTGCCAAAGGAAAGGTGGGAATGTCACTTTTTGAATCTTTTCGTCTGCGTCAAAGAAGTGGAGTTCCAAGACTTTCTGGGAAAGAAATCCCAGTTTGAACAAACAGTCCATGAAAAGGGAAAATGATGAAAGCTTTCTGTGCTGGCTCCTGTCACCATTTCTGAATTTGTGAGCATGTTGTCTGAAATTATGTGGAATTTTGGGGGTTTTGAAAGTACAATCCCAGCTGCAAAAAACTGAGGTGGTGATTGGGTGAAAGTCTGGTGACATCAGTTTCAAAATACATGAACATAAAACCCCCAAAAAACTAAAGGAACGCAACAAAAACAAAAGACCTTAAGACAGACTTGGGGAACAACTTAGATGGTGAATAGAAAGGGAAGAGATTTGTAAATTTAAACAAAGACGGACACCTTTGGGTAAAATGAAAACTTTAACCCGAGTTCAGAGGCTAGGAGTTTTACTAAGTACAACTTTCTGCTACAGGCTGTGTGGATTTACATAAAAATGAAACTTTGGGAGATCATCACCACGACGTTGCTATGCTTCTTTCTTTAGCTTCGTTCTGTGAAGCCCTTACTCCTTGATCTTAACTTTTTTCACTCATAGAAAAATAGATCTCGTTATATTTGCGTTCCAGTTATTCAATTTGCCACTGATCCATTTCTGCTAAGCTGTTATGTAACACCCTGTTATAAGTGACATATAATCCAATGTACCATGACATTGCGGCTTTTTAGTTTCTTGCCTTAATTTTGATTTTATGTTTAATTTGTTTAATCTGCATCCAACAGGAACGGTGACTCACGTCTCAGACTTGCTCTCATGGCGCTTTTCTGGACCCGCCATGTTAGCTTCCCTTCATCACTGTGTATTTGTTTTCCCACAATGCACCACAGTCATTTTCACCTCATAGATTTAGTGCTTTCAGTTAAATGAACTGGCACTAATCACCTCTTCAACACGAAAGCCATCAGTTTTTAGTCCCTTCTTGTTGGATCTTCTTATTTGTTCTGTCCTTCCAGAACATTGTTGCTCCTCTGTTCTTCCTCACTTTATTTAATTAAAAAAAAAAAAAATCAGCTTCAATATGAGACTGTCTTTGGGCGACCCTCCACTACAACACTTAATTTTTTTTCTTTTTAAATTTTTAAATTAATTTATTTACAACAATTTATAACACCTTTCTTTACGAGTTAAATATTCTAAAAACTATAGTTATTAAACATCAATGTGTTAAATTAGGCCTGAGAATAAAACTGAATATGATTTAAAAATCTGCTCTGGATGTGTTGCATCAGTGAACATTCGGTTCAGTGATTTTTTCAGTCATTAGAGACTCTGACGTGGTTTGACTCAACTAGTATAATCTGTTATCTCACAGATGATGTTTCTAAGATAGTCAAAAATCATTTTATATTAATGACCCTGAAGCCTTCATGAGAAACGGTTTATTTACATGGATGTTAAAATGTGGCCTGAACTGCAGTTGTTAGCAGTGTTACAACAATAGCTTGGTTTCCAAACCTAGCATGAGGTCTTTTGCATACTTGTATTTTCTCTTTAAATTCTGACTTCCCTACAGTTCAAAAGTATTCATGCCAAAATAATTGGTCTCTCTAAACAGCGGTTTGTCCTCTGTGTCTCTGTGTTGTCCTGTGAAGAATTGGGGTCCTGTCCGGGGTTTACCCCGTTCTTTTTGTTTTTCTGCCTAATGTCCTGCAAAGTTCCCACCAATTCTGTTTGTTTTTCCTTAATGCAAAACTGTTTTTCATAGACGTCAGATACAATTTGGGATGAAACTGATCAAGTTTAATACACAAGTAGAATTTCAGTAGCTTATTAATTGCTATAACTTATCAGAAGTTGTTTTTTTTTTGCAAACGTGTGCAAAACTTAAACATGTCAATATTCTGCTAATGTCAAATGAACACAATTTCACAATTAAGTGTTTCCATTAAATAAAAAAAATGCAATTAAAATCGCGTGAAGAAATTTGTTCACACAATGTCATTAAAAAACATGGCTGCGCCATCATCCTTTTTATCGAAGAACATTTTATTTTTTTATTGACATGTTTCCATTAACCAAATTTATTTATGTAATTCCAATTTCTGCAATTTTATGATCAATGGAAATGCAGTCATAGTGAAAGAAAGTTAATGAAACTACTACTATATTAATTAACTTATTTTGTTTCAAGTTAAGGCAGATTACCTCAAGTTGGTCATCTAAATAGATAATGAAGAACAAGATGAATATCTGGGAGATAAAACTACAGCAGAAGCTTCAAAATTAAATTTCATGTTGCTTTTCTTTCATTCTATGGAGTCGCTGCTGCTCTTGTATCTGATGCATTGTCATATATTGCAGGATAATGATTGGTGCAGCAAAACCTGTGGTGTTGTCGTTCTGTAATCCACACCTTCGTTTTTCCTGTCAAATGTTGGCACCTACAATACCCACAATGCACCTCGACTGCTGACAGATCAGCCGGGGATTTCTCTCTCTCTTTCTGTGTGTGTGTGTGTGTGTGTGTGTGTGTGCGCAAACATGTGTTTGTTTGTAATATCTTGTGGGGATGATTTTCCTGACATATACTACGTTGTGGGGACCAATTGCTCCTTGTGGGGACCGGAGCCTGGCCTCCACAAGGAGAAACCCTGTTTTTGGGTCAGGGGTAAGATTTAGGGCTAAGGCATGAATTGAGTTTGGTTAGGGTTAGGGTTAGGAAAAGGGTAAAGGTAAGGTTTAGGCTGTAGAAATGAATGGAAGTCAATGGAAAGGCCCCACAAAGATAGCAACACAAACGTGTGTGTGCGTGTGTGTGTGCTTGCAGTGGTTATTAGCTTGCTTTGCTTCCTTCTTACTAACTCCACACTTTTTCTTTTTACATTTTCAAACAACTGACAGCGACTCGAGGGACTTCGCCTCCGGCGGTGTATCAGCCTTTTCAGTCGCTCCCTCCTTTTTTCGCATATAGAGCGTGGCGTGGCTGTATCCCTCTGCGCTGTCAAATAACAGCAGAAAGCCAAATGCATAATCTAAAAGAAACTTGCAATGCAAAGAAAAAACAAACAAACTGGGAAGCAGATTTGAGTTCATTTGACGTCACTTTTTTATCATCTACTTGAACATTTAGCGGTAGCAGTAAATTTGTCAGGAAACCTGTTGGGATTTGTCAGAAAGATGCATATGTAAACTCCAATTGCATTCAGATACTTGCATGAATAATTGAGCAGTATTAGTTTAAGTGCATGTATGCTCACAAGCACATGCAGTTAAAATAAATGGACAGTTTAGAATGAAGGGTGTATTATGAACGGCTTTGGTATTGGATTCTAACTTAAATCCACAATTTTGTGTACCAGAAACTGTAAATCTTAAAAATTAAAAATGGGAAGGATTTTAAAAGCTGGCTTTACTACAGACCTCCGTTCTTTCCTAAGCTCATTCAGTCAAAACCAGATTTATGTACAATATGTAAAACTTATTTTCTTTGTAGCAATCTTTCATTATGTCAGACTAGACTTTTCCTGCTTTTTTATTTTTTTATTTTATTTTTTTAGATTTTTTATGTTAAGTCATTTGGATGTGTTATAAGAGAACAAGTGAAACAAACAGCGTTTGAGATAAAATTTTAGGAAAATCCAAAGAAAAACAACAACAAAAAAAAGAACAATTTGGGACCTTCACAAATCTTTCTAATAAAATTTCAAGATATCTAAAGGAACTTCATCCATTTGTTTAAACAAATTTGAATTTACCCTAGAAAACAAATTTAATGACCTTGTGAAGATGCTGGTTAAAATAGAGTCTGTTCTTCATAGTAAAATAGTTCCCACTCTGACTTGGTCTGAAACGCCATGGAGCGATGAAGAGGAAAAAAAAAAAAAAAAAAAAAAAAAAAAACCAGATTAGAGTTTGCAAATGCAATCAGAAAGCTCAGTTCTAAAGGTGAGTTCTTGGGTCTAACGAGGCTAAAATTGAAGTCTCACCTGGGCCGGATTTATTTTGGACTTTTTTGTGCAATTTTAAAAGTTACTTAAAAATTTCTGGAGAAATGTTGTATTGTTTAAGCACTGAATATTTCCTGATGTGAAAAAAACTCTCTGGATGTTCTGATGTAGGGTAAACCCAGATTAGCTAAACCTGCTAGCTGAAGCTACCGTCGTGTCTGAGAGGATCCAGGAACAAAATGGATGACCAGTTTCAAATGTATCTTTGTCTAAAATGCTCACTAAATAGTACAGTACATACAGTAAAAACAGAACAGAACAGGTTTTCTTCCAGGATTTATATGTAATTAGCTCCATCCATCAACTGTGCTAATATAACGTACACTGTTAGCATGTTTCAAAGCTGCCATGTTAGGGTCAGGGTGGTGTGTAGTATTCATTTTCCACCACAACTGTTGCGATAAGTAATTAATTAATCACATGATGAATTAAAATAAACCTGATCATCGCCATACTGATACTTTTTGAAGGGTAATTTATTTTAGAGACTCTATAATCCATTTTCTTTATGGTTTCAGTTATGTGTGGCTTTTATTTCTGTTTTCTTTATTGTTTTTGGTTGCGTTTTATTTTGGATATTCAAAATGTCTTCCTGTTCCAGTGTTCAGTGTTCTTTACTAAATTGGTCTTTTAGAGGACGAACTTGCATTATCGATATCACTTGAAAATTGTCTCAGAAAAACAAGATTATCGTTTATCGCAATAATTACTGGGGCAATTCATCGTCCAGCAAAATTCTCATGACAGACCTATTTTTGAGTGGCAGTCATTCAGCTTAACATCAAGAAGTTGGCAAAGCTGCTCAAAAGAAAGCTCAATTAAAATGGAGCACAAACCAAAAGGTCCCAAAGACGGTTTTCTGAAAACGTCTCTCGTTTTTCAAAGTAAAACCAGTTTGTCTTCATATTTAGTGCCCTGGTTGAGCTGGAAATTATTGTAATCGGGTAAATCAAGATGTCCAGCTGTCAGAGCAAAAAGAAGTGTGGCAGCCAGAGATAATGAGAGTCTCCTTTAGTGTTTCTGGCTCTGTAGTGGAGGCCGCACTATTGATTACAGCGCTGTGGGAGAGCATTGATTTTTATCTCAGAGTGAGTGAGTGAGGGGACTGATTCCACTCAGCGCAGGGTGGGGCGCTTCAAATTCAACAGCAATGGCACAATTGAGCTTTAATAGGGTCATGCTTGAGTAAGTGAGTGAGTAAACCACTTTCTTTTCCTCGTCGAGTTGTAGTAAGCCTTTTTGTAACCGTGACTGTACTTTTTTGGAGTTCTCTTTTGACATGAAAGATGTTTATGGCTGTGCTTCTTTTGCCTCTTCCTGAAAGCAATCTGGGTATCGCAATCAATCAGAAAGCTCTACTTATCCAAAAGGATCACAATTTTTCCATTTTAAAAAAATGATGATAAAGCAGTTGTTGGAAAAATAGATTGCAAAGTAAATAATAGAACCTTTATGTAAACGTTGCACTTGTGTGAATCCTTCAACTAAAAGAGCACTAAACCCTTGTGTCTAGAAATGGGATCCAACCGACCCCACACATGTAAAACTTGTATCATTTGCCACAGTCCTCACACGCACAATGGTTAATTTCTTTCATGAGAAAGTCATGTATGTTAGATATTCATACTTTTGTTGCTGCTTGTTTCCTAGATTTATATTGTGAACTATCAAACGCTAAAGTTCAGGTTAGCAAAACTTTCTGGACTGTATCTAGAGCTGTCCTTCTATTTTTTGAATAAGTTAAAATGATGACTGTGTTGCATAATACGCTAGCTTGCTGCTAAATGGAGGATAGTGTTGTGTAATATGTTAGTTCTGCTAAATTGAAGGTGCTAGCTTGGATAACAAATATTATTGAGAAACATTTTAATGTATAAGTGTTTCATAATGTCAGGTAGCTGTAATGTTGGATTTAATTGTTTATGGAATGACAAATATAATAGTCCAAAGAGTTACATGAAGAGGAACAGTTAGCGACCGGGTCCAAACCCTGCTACACAACAACACTCTTCACACTGACCAGTATTTCAAGTTACTGTGTAAATTACCTGAGGTTTTACCAGCTGCAACTTTTTGCTTTCGTTTCTTAAAAGTTGCCAAGTACTTGCCTGGAGTCAAGATCTTTTTTCCCCCATACTCTTCTCTGCATTTACAACTGGCCCAAGGACATCTCTAGAGGTTCGACACACACTGGCGAACAAACCATACAGCATGGCACGACAGCAATAATACACAGCACATTGAGAAAGTAACATTGTTTTGCCCCAGAGTAGTTTTAGCCGCCGTGTTCAGC
Organism: Poecilia latipinna; assembly: GCF_001443285.1. Classification (NCBI taxonomy): domain Eukaryota; kingdom Metazoa; phylum Chordata; class Actinopteri; order Cyprinodontiformes; family Poeciliidae; genus Poecilia; species Poecilia latipinna. The sequence continues at coordinate 4,379 of NW_015112860.1, read as the reverse complement.
TACAGGCTCCACGTATCAACCGGGATCTCTGGGATGAATGTGCAAGTGAGCCGCCCAGATGGATGGATGGATGGATGGATGAACTGATGGAAGGATGGAAGGAGCACCGATAACTGTGAGAAATATATTCTGATGACCCTGGAGCAGATAAGCACAGCCCATAGGCTATCAAATGATGACTTTCTGAGCCCCAAGCCAACAGCCTGCATGCTTAAGTGAGGCGGAGAGCTGGAGAGAGCGAGCCAGATCGTGAAAGAAAATGGAATGGAGGATTTGGGACGCAAGGCGGCTAACTGGATTAGAAAGTGTAATAATACCAGCAAAGGTTAATGTTTACAGATTCGGAGGGGCTAATGAAGGCCAGCACTGCTTAATAGATGGGACAGGTCAATGTCACTGGTTTAATAGTCAAACCAAATGGCTCGTGATTAGCGTCTAAGATCTCCTGTAATAGAGCGTGGCCATTAGATTTATGGAGGAACAAGTGATCATTTAGCTCACTGGACTTGCAAATAAGCCAAAACACTTTGCCAAACAGACAACTCTGTTGTAAAGTTCAACAGTAATGATTAATAATTATGTGTTGCACCAGTGTTTATATTGCTGAATAGACTGGAAAGTACACTCAGTGGAGAAATGCCAAACCACACCGAAATGGTGTAATTTGTACACATGGCAGACAGGCAGTAGGTCACCACAGGCAATGGGGGCAGGGGCGTGGTATAGGGGGAGAAAAGTGATGACAATTCTAGGGGCCCTCACCAATTGGGGTCCCTCCACAATTTATTTATTTATTGTTCATAGAAATTAAAAAAAATTCTATGCTTGGAGTGCTTGAGAGTGACGTCAGTGGAAGACACGAACGATTGTGGCACGATTGTGGCAGTTACTATGCTTCTAAGAAAAGTTAGAAAATCAGGTTTTCAAAAAGAGAGAGAGAGAGAAAAAGGCAAGAGTGTTAATTTATAACCCAGTTTTTCTCCAAGAGAGGGTAGACTGTGTGAGATTATCAACCATTTAGCATAGTTAGCTTAGCTGCAGACTACTGTTTGCCTCCATTTCACTAGCATTTAATGAATTGAGGAAAAAAATGACCAACATATTCATATATTTAACTTGTTCCCAGTACCTTTTACCACTTAACAAGAGGTGAGTCAGTCAGCAGCAGTTATAACCCACGTCCCTCCTGACCTGTTCTCTCCTGAGTGAAATTAAAGCTGCAGTATGTAACTTTTATATAAATATATTTTTTCCACATATTTGT
>NW_015112860.1:0-319 GCF_001443285.1 Poecilia latipinna | reverse complement strand
GAGATTATCAACCATTTAGCATAATTAGCTTAGCTACAAACTACTGTTTACCTCCTTTTCACTAGCATTTAATGAATTAAGGAAAAAAATTACCAACATATTCATATATTGAACTTGTCCCTGGTACCTTTTACCACTTAACAACAGATGAGTCGAGTCAGTCAGCAGCAGCTCTAACCCACGTCCCTCCTGATCTGTTCTCTCCTAAGTGAAATTAAAGCTACAGTATGTAACTTTTATAAAAATATTTTTTTTTCCACATATTTGTTAAAACTGTCATCATGTTGTGACAGTATGGTATGAGAGGTAATCTGTGAAA
>NW_015112859.1:518656-539777 GCF_001443285.1 Poecilia latipinna | reverse complement strand
TACATCACCCAGTTCTACGTCACCCAGTTCTACATCACCCAGTTCTACATCACCCAGCTCTACATCACCCAGTTCTACATCACCCAGCTCTACATCACCCAGCTCTACACTCCTTCCACCGGCTCCCTGTAGCTCAGAGAACAGATTTTAAATCACTTCTACTAGTTTATAAATCACTGAACGGCTTAAAGACCTGCTGTTGTCATAGCAACCTTCCAGACCTCTCAGGTCTTCTGGTTCTGCTTTGCTTCAGAACCAGAACCAAACATAGAGAAGCAGCATTCAGCTTCTAAGAACCACAAATCTGGAACAAACTTCCAGAAAACTGCAAAACAGCCGAAACACGGAGTGCCTTAAAATCCAGACTAAGAACCCAGCTGCTTACAGTTACTTTTGAAACATTATAAATGAAACATTTTGACGCGTAATCATGTGACTGATTGATTTATTCCTATATTTCCAGAAACTCTTTCTTCACTACGTTTCCTCACCATGACTGGATTCTGCAGCTTTGTGTATTTTTCTTCTCTTATTTCCTCCGGCAGACTGTTGGCTCTTATCAGCTCTTAGCATTATTCCAAGCATTTCTGGGAACATGCACCCATTTCCTGGAAACAGGAAGGCCTTGTGAGATTCTCTGGCCCCTTTAAAAGCTGTCACTCAGTTTGACCTATGGGCCAAAGACCGGCGGGTCTTCACAGGGTCCTGCAGAGTTTCCCACATTGCAGGACTTTGTTGCCCTTCAATCAGCCAAATCTTAACGCTGAACATGAATTTACAACCTTTCAAATCGAGAACAAATCACGTGCAGCTGCGGTCTGACAGTGGGCCTCAGTCTCAGCCAAACCCGAAATGAATTCACATTCATTCAAAGTGAAACTGGTGGGACTGTGGGACTGGTTGCCAGTAAGTCTTAAATCTGCTTCCAGTGAAAGTTGTTTTGGTCAGATGGAAGAAATGCAGGGCATTTTCTAAAAATGATGAACTGAATCTGTCAGAGTTTTATGTGCCAGAGTGGAAACCAGAGTGAAGCTCTGCAGAGTTGATGCTGAAGATGAGGATGCTGGATCTGGTGGTTTACTATGTGGAGGGTTCTGAAACAAACAAATCTCTTTACCCGATTCCAAATAAGTCCTGCAGTAATAAACGTCATGTCTGGGTCTTTTGTCCCAATCTCAGTCAAGTCTTAAGTCTCTAATAATCATGATGAATCGGTTATTAAAATAATCGTCAACTAATTAGAAATTAGTTAATCATTAACTGGAGTAAAGAGATTTTTAAAAAGGCCATTAAGTGAAATAAACTCAGAGCAGAAATGAAGCCAAAACTGTAAATATATTTATGCATTAAGATGAACAGAAACCTTCACTGTCTGTAAATATGTTCTACCCAGAACTCCCAAAGTGGCAGTTTTAGCTTCACCTGGTTCAAATTTTATGAAACAATTTCACATTAATCTTTTGCTGTCCAATTATTAATTCGTTAATGAAATATAATCAACCAATCAGCTCTACACTGATTTGAAAAACTGAGCTTTTCACGTTAGAATTTATTTAGCTGCAGATGAATCCTTTGCTATCAATTGTTCACTAAAGGAATTATATGTTTAAGCAATGTTTATTTTTTTATTCAAAATGGAGCTGAATTTAGTCTTTATTTGCATCTCAACGTATTTCTAATGTTGAATCACAACGGCTGAAGTGGTGGAATTAAAAATCTGCCGAATTGTTTTTATCTGATTATTAATCATCAGAATAAACGAAAGAAAAATCTTAATACTCCAGGTGGTGCTGAAGATGAGGATGCTGGAGGTGGTGCTGAAGATGAGGATGCTGGAGGTGGTGCTGAAGATGAGGATGCTCCAGGTGGTGCTGAAGATGAGGATGCTGGAGGTGGTGCTGAAGATGAGGAGTCTGGAGATGGTGCTGAAGATGAGGATGCTGGAGGTGGTGCTGAAGATGAGGATGCTGCAGGTGGTGCTGAAGACGAGGATGCTGCAGGTGATGCTGCAGGTGGTGCTAAAGATGAGGATGCTGCAGGTGGTGCTGAAGATGAGGATGCTGCAGGTGGTGCTGAAGATGAGGATGCTGCAGGTGGTGCTGAAGATGAGGATGCTGCAGGTGGTGATGTTTCTTTTACGCTTTTATTGTCCAAATATGTTCAAAATAAAGTAATAAACTAAAGTAACCGGAGTAACCATAAATAAAACTGGGACTTCAAAACTGGAGCAGTGGCAATCTACACTCAGAGCATTAAAACATTTCTCTGACTTTCTGGGATTACTTGTCAGTTCTTTTGGTACATTAATCTGGTTTGACCTTAACTAAAATTGAGCGATAATTAGAATCGGTTTGGAGGAATCTGGGTAGACTGAATGAAAACCTCAGCGTCTGAATGGCTGGTCTGGACGGAAACAGGAGCAATTTTTACTGCTGAATCAGGACTTTAAGCTGACATGTCTAAACAGAACAGATTCGGGTTGAACTGGGATTTATACGGGTTTGTTCTACTTCAGTGAATATCTGTAGCCACATCATTCTGCTCCGCCGCCACCCCCGGTTTTCACCCTGAGGGTTTTTTCCACTAGTCATACCAACTTCCAGGCCTGCCAGGCTGCATTTTAATATTTTATTGTTTTAGACGCAGGAAGTTGATCTAGTTGTCGATGTCAGGGAATTTGGATTCATTTTGGCTACACGTTTTCAGTCTTGTGTCCGAAATTTCCGGTTATGTCTTGTTGTCCGACTTAATGCACTTGTGTTTTCTGTACTAGCTTCAGCTTGGACCAAAAGTTTAAATTTAACAAAGTTAATGCATCTCCTGACAGTCGGTAAAGAGCAACTTGATTTCTAAGGATATTTAATGTAAGTTTTGGTGGAATAATTGTGTAAAGTGGTAGTAAAAATCTGAAATTGACAAATATTTTTATTAACTGGAATAAATAAAAACTATAATTAACGGGGGAAAATATAACTGCAACTATATCGTGTTTCTAAAATTAAAACATACTGAAATTATAGATACAAGATTCTTTGTCTTTGTGTTTTTAAATCTATTAGCCTTTTGAACTGAGAATAGATTTACTTTTTTCCAAACATAAGACGTTTACACCAGCTGTCGGCAAATTATGCTAACCTGCAAAATGGCGACAGCAAAAGTTGTGAGAAAACTCCATAATTAGTTTGTTCAAGAATAACAGCAAATAATTGAAAATGTTATTCATTACCCAATCAAATTCAATGAAAAAACTACAACTACAACTAATAAATTATAAAAACTAAAGATCTAAGTAGAAATAAGTAAAAACTAGCAAAAACACTTTAAAAACTAATTAAATTACAAAAGCAATAAATTAGAATGGAAACCTAAAATTATTACCCTGGTGCTACTGCATGTCAGACCAGCTGGTTCTCTGGTAAACTGCTTAACTTGAGGCTTTGGAATTGATTTTGTTTTCGAGTGATATCTAGAACTGAAAGTCCCTCAAAAGTTCACATAAAGGAGGTCATGAAACTGCAGAGAAAGTTCATCTTCCTTAAATATGTGCACAACTTGACCTTAGTCTATTGAGGCGTGTAAATGCGTAATATTGTATTGACATTCATCTCATATAATTCTCAGCTTCAAACAAATAAATGATTAAAAGGATCATGTTTGCACAGCACTTACTGCTGAAATAATCACTGCATTATAAAGCCATCAAAAAGATAAGAACTGCACCTTCCAGTTAGTCCAACCAAACAAAAGGGACATTTACCACTGGTTCCCTTTACAATCTAGTTTTTTAAAGGCAGCACTTCTGGTTCTTCAGCTTTATCCTAGTTTACCGTCAATGCTTCAGCCGGGAGTTTCCCAGCTGCTGAATGCAGGCGGCAGAAAGACATCCAAGCATCGATTTACAAGAAAAAGAAAGCTTGAATGCGTCTCCAGTCCACAGGGCGTGACGTCGCTGCAGGATCTGGTTCATGAATGAAGATCTGTGAGAAGAAATCAAGAGGTTTCATATCAGCAAACAGATTCCAGCTCGCGTTCAGTAAGCAAAACTTGTTTGCAGACATCCAAGCTTTCGGTATCAGTTTGTGTCATCCTCTGTGAGGTCAACTGTCCAAAAAATAAAATAAACAAATCAGTGCAAGGAAGTACAGTAAGGAGGGGTTGTAGTGTGAGGGATTTAGCTAAGTTAAATGGTGAAAAAGCTTAGGGGCACTGCAACATGATTAAAGTAATTTTGCAGTAGAAACAAATTTTGTCTAGTTTCTGGTGCAAATATCTTGAAATAAGACAAAACTAACATACAAGTGACTTTTCAGCAAAATATGTGAGCTTGTTTTAAGTTAATAAATCATTAATATTAACTTTAAATAGTACTGGTTTCAGATTTTTCCACTTATAACACTGGAAACATTTACATAATCTGCTAATGAGCAAGTATTTTTTCATCAGTATTAAGGAATTACTGACTTAAACTCCTATATGTTGTAAAGCTACTTGCATGTTGTTACTCTTGAAATAAAAACACTAAGATGTTTGCACTAGAAACTAGACCAAAAAGTAAGATTTTTTTTGTCTTGCACATTCAGAAAAAAGTGTTGATAATATTTCTGTGTCGAAATCTTAAAGGATACCAACTGTTACCACCAGATGTGCAGTTGAAAAATCTCTTAGGTTTTGCGATGTAAAAAATAATATTTTAAAACTTTTCTTCCACCTCCAATGTGAAATAAATCCTGCAAATGTCACTTGTTCAAAGGAAAAATCTGAAACAAATAAAAATGCAATGATCTGTTTTGTGCAAGTGTGAATAGCCTTTTGGTTCAATTTAAGTATTCAGTCTATTTATTTTGTTCTTGCTTAGAATGTAAAAATGTAAAGCAACTTTAATTTAAGCATAAATGTGCAACCAGGAAGTAATGGTTTACCCAGAGGCATTTTCCTGGACTTTTCTCACAGGAGACATGGACCTTAAAATTTCCTTTGGGATCAATAAATATTTTTGAATTTGAATTTGCTTGACTGATACTTCAGGTTTCAACAGAGAGAGAATAAAAACTTTTAATTTGCTGCTAAAGCATTATGCCACTGGTCACATTTGAAAAAAAGAAAGTTCAGACGCTCTAAATCTGTTTTATGGTGGCGGTGAAAAGAATAACACGCTGCTGACTTAAAGCTGCAGTATGTAACTTATATATATATATATATATATATGAAAGTTCGATACTTACACGTGTAAGAATCGAATTGATCAATCCTGTTTTATTTCATTGAAAACAAACCAAAGAACCTCTGCTCAATGTAGGATTTTTATATCTTCCGGAAGTGTTAAATGCTAAATGTAACAGGAAACATTTGCAGTCTGGCGTTCACAGAAAACAGAAGAGTAGAAATTCTCACTTTCCTCTAAAGTCAGCAACTTCCCTCACATTTCAAGGATTTAGTTGCAGTTTTTCTGTCAGGGTTGTTTTCAGTTCTGTCCAGCAGCCAGACAGTGAAGGAAGCAGCTTGTTTTTGTTCTTGCACTGAAGCTCTGACACATGAAAACTACTAAACTACTGCAGCATTAATATACGCAGCTGGTGACTGTTTTTAATGTCAAACAGAAATATCAGCCCAGTTTCAACATGTTTCCTTTGCCATTCTTAAACTGCAAAAACACAAATTCTTACCAAGTATTTATGTTTAGTTTTTAGACAAAAACAGGACAAAAAAGTGCCAGTTTTATTGGAAGATTAGCATGGAAAGAAATGTCTTGTTATAGGTGAAATAATCTGCCAATGGAACTAGAACGTTTTCCATCAATATTAAGAAATTGACTAAAAATAAACTCCTCTCTTTTGCTGCAAGGTTACTTGTAAGTTAGTTTTGTCTCATTTCAAGTGCACTAGAAACTAGATCAAATATACTTCGTAAGACTTTGTGTTTTTGCAGTGTATTTACCTTTACAGATTTGCATCTATGGATTAAAGTTGGAGACACTTTTTGTGTGTTAAAGTGCGGAAAATGATTGCCGTGTTAATCTGAGACGTGACGTGTTACCAAACTCGAGCCTTGGATTGTCTTATCAAGCACAAACACTGCAGTAATAAAAGCAAATAAAATAAATTTTAGTATTTCCAGGAAGATTCTGTATGTTTGCAGCTAAGAAGAAAGGCTGACGCACTTTCTCCTGAGAATTGAGAAGTAGAGAAGTGTAGAAGAAGAAGCACTTCTTCATTTTCATCAAAACAACATCAATCTTTAGCGAAATTTCCAACATTTTCTTGCATTTGCACGTATGAACAACATCTTAAAGTTATAAGAAACAGACCTAAAAGTTTTCCAGAGTCCAGCTGAAAGATGATGCACATCTTTCAGCTTTGGAAATCACCTTGTTTTCCTTCGATGAAACGTTTTGTTTGTGTTTTTTATAGCCAGACAAAACGAAACAAACAGTGAGACATGTTTTTCATACCTGAATGATTCAGTCAGTAGCTGAATTTCCATTACAAATGTGAGCAAAACACAATTTTGCAATTACCTTTAAGTAAGAAACGCAAATAAAATCATACGTAAATAAATGTGTTTATGTGATAAAATCAGTAAAAATGATCAACTACTTCCTGTTGTCTTCTTTGTCATTTCTGCCAGTAGTAACATGCAGTTGTTGATCACGATTTGAAAAAAAAGTGTTTCTGTTGCAGCTTTGCAAAAGAAACTAATTTCAAAACGGCCAAAAGGAACACTTTTTACCCAGAAACTTGACTTGTTTCTACATTGGCACATTTCCCTTAATTAAATTTATTTTTGTAATTTTTCGTAATTTTAAGTCAATGAAAATGCTCATTGAACTAAAACAACATTGCTTTGTTTACAGACCTGTGCACTGCAAAGGCACAAAATTCTACCAATTATTTTTCTTTTGTTTCTAGTGCAAATATCTTAGTTCACTTAAAACAAGACAAACTATTTTACAAATATCTTTTCTGCAAATTATAAGAGCTTGCTTTAACTCAATAACATTTTTTTTAAGTGGAACTAGAACTTTTTAATCAATATTAAGGAATTTTTTACTTAAAGAAGCTCATATTTCTGGCTAAAAAGTTATTTTTAAGTTAGTTTTATTTCAAGAGGCCAAAGATATTTGCCCTAAAAAGTGCAAACACTATTTGTTTCGGTGTTACAACATCGTAACATTCCTTGTTACAAAGTTGTGTTTTTGCAGTGCACAGAAGGTAGGAAGCCCCTAATAAACCTCTGACACATTCAGGAACTGATTTCTGCTGGGAACAAATGACATTATAAAACTGCTAAAGTTGGAAAACAAAGGTTGCAGATAAAGTTTTGTGAAAATATCCTTTGAGTTTGCATTTTCCTCAGGCTTTTATTCCTAACAAAACCATAGGGCTGCTGTGCAATGATCAAAATCAAGAATTGGCCCTGGTTAGAGCTCTGTAAAGGATAATAAATTCCTTCCCGGTCAGAGGAGTGGGGTTTTTCCGCAGGGATCATGTTATTGTAAAAGGAAACTGAAAGTGACCAGTGCTATAAAGCCAGAAGCTCGTGCTCAGAGACCTTCAGTTGCTGGATTTCCTTTCGTGTTGCTAGGAGAAGCGAGTTCGTCAGCCTCCAGAGCGACCGCAGACATGACTCCCTGGGGCGATGCCAAGCTCTTCTTCTGCATCTTTTTCATCATCTGCTGCTCTGCAGGTGAGTCAACAAGACATTTTACTCGGTTAATCTGAAACGCAGAACGGAAGACAAAAAACACAAAGAAAGGAAGAAAGATAAAAGAGAGAAAGGAAGGAAGGAAGCAGAAGTTTAAAGAAAAACTCACTTGAAACTCATCCAAACTTCAGAAGCTGTTGACAGAATTAAAGAAAGCGCCTTGATTCGGTTTAATGCTTCAGCGTTTGAAGGTTCTGCTTGAAATATTTCTGCTTTTGTCACACAAAATCTCACTTTTATTAAACGTATGCATGAAAATAGGGGAGAAAAAAAATGCCTTAGACATAAAAAGTAAATGTTTTTGTACTAAAATCTGAGGAGAATTTGATCTTTTTGTTGAGAAAGCAGGACAATAAAGTGAATTGAAAGAGATTTGCATCTTTCAAGATGTGGTGCTGGATTTCCCTTCAGCTAGAAATAATAGATAAACTTATTTCACTTTGCACTGACTGTTTAAATATCAATTTAACTTGATGTTTAGGCATTGTTTCAGTCATACTTCTGAAAGCGTCTAGATTTGGACAGCATATTGTTTCCTGTTGTTTTCACAGCTTTAATTTCCTGTCATTTTCACAACTTGCAATGTTTTGCTTTTTATTTAAAAGTTTAGAAAGCCTAAAAAGCATAATATATTAAGAAATATTCATAGTTTTAAAAAACTGCAAATACAAATGGTTACCAGTGGCTAAAAACTAGTAACCAAGACTTAAAAAAGGTTTTACGTTGCACTCGCTTCGCCGTTTCACACATTCATTTCAGTCTCACATCAGAGTTATAAAACATCACCAGTAAAACCTGAGAAGGCCTGGAAAGTACCAGCCCTCCGCGCCTCACATGCATTCGTAATCTCAAAGGGAGAGAAGAGCAGACAATGGTGTTTTGCAACAGCTTTAATCTCTCTGTGTTAGTTTTACATTAACTAAACTCCTGTGGGGGAAAATCTGACGAACAGTTTGGACTGTAGATGATCACAAACACACCCACCTGGGTTTGTAACGCTCTGTATGTCACAAGGAGGCTGTAAAAGTTAAATTCCCTTCAGCTGTTGTCAGTCTGAAGCCAAGAGGCTGCTCAGTCCGAGGCAGCGACAGTTTGTTTACAAATGTGCTCAAAAATGTATTGATAAGTTGACAAATTATAATTTCTCTAATGGAGAAATTATAATTTGTCAACATTAAATAAGAAAATCAATTAAATTACACGTGAATATGTTTGTTTAAGCGATAAGTCATTAAAAAACATGGAGTGTCATCATCCTTCTACCACTTCCTGTCATCCTTTTTGTCGTTTCTGCCAGTAGTAACATCTGGATGTTGATCACATGACTCAAAAAAAGTGTTTTCATTGCAGATTTGCAAAATTACGACAAAGTTTTAGCGCCGTTGTAGATAGAAAAAAGGAGGAGTAAATTTATTTATGCCAAAAATCTGAAATGTTCTAGAAAAAAAAATGAGCTTAAAAAGTCTTAAGTTTGCTAGAAAAACCTCAGAATTTTTTTAAGTTAATCGTAGAAATTTTCTAGCAAATTTCTGACCTTTAAAAGTTTAATGTTTGCTAGAAATAAATCTGAAATCTCCTGGAAAAAACTCAAACATTTTCTACAAAAAAAACAAAAAAACAAGGACCTTTCTGAGACTGAAAGGTCAAAGGTTTGATAGGAGAAACTCAAAAATTTTGAAATTAATCTCAATTTTTTTAGAAAGACAAGAATATTTCTGAACTTAAAAAGTGAAAGATTTGCTAGAAAAAAAACTCAGAAATTTTGAGATTAATCAAAAAAATGTTTTTTTTTAGAAAAAACATGGAATTTTCTGAGCTTTAAAAGTCAAAAGGTTTCTAGAAATTCTCAAATTTTCCACAAAACAAGGACATTTCTAAGTTTGAAAAGATCAATCAGAATATTTATAGAAAAAACAGGAAACTAGAGAAGAAAACTCAGAAATTTTTTGATTAATCTAATAAATTTTCTAGAAAATAAAATAAAATTTCTGAACTTAAAAAGTCAAACGTTTGCTAGAACAAATCTCAGAAAATTATAAAAAGAAATACTAAATTTTCTAAAGTCCAATGAAGAATAAAATTTTGATGTGATAATTTTTTGCCCTTCAGTGACTGAGGCGCAGGTTCCCGTGGACTGCTGCTTGTCGGTAGCAAACCAACCAATCGACAAAAGATTGATTGCAGATTACCGTGAACAGGCCAAAGCCTGCTCGATTGATGCCACAATGTGAGTTTTTATTTTATCCTGACCATCTGTCAGTGAGTGGAAACCAGAAGGTAAAGCTTTGGTTGTTCTTGCAGCCTGGTGACCAGACATGGGAGAAAACTCTGCGCCCCGACTAAGGAAGAAAGGTGGGTGAAAGACGTGATGAAGCACGTGGACCACCTGAAGAAAAGATGCAAAAACCAGAAGTACCAGGTAACTCATCTAGGTTCTGATTTAATTGAGTATCTTGGATTTTGTTTTGTATGGTAAAATTTAATTTTTTTATCTAAACAGAAATATTCTAAATAATCTGGAGTGCTTTGGTTTCAACTTTTCTTACAAGAGTCTCCATCACTTAGCCTGTTTGACTGGAATTTTATATTTATACTGTGAAAACACAAAATATTAATAGCATTTCTCTCCAACTCTTTGAGGTGGGAATGCCTCTTTGCCATCACTCTAATCTCTAACTCCAGATGGCAGATGCCTGGAAAAGGACTCTGGTCTGGATTTTAGTCATAAATAAGAAAATATTTTATTTTTGGTGGCTTTAACAACTCGCACACCTTTCAAAACCTACAACGTTTTTCAGATTTTCTACATGTTCTTTTTTATTTGTGTTTTTATGATACTAACAAAAGCACAAAGTTACACATTTGAATCTTCGCCATGATCTGTAATAGTTCTAGTTTCAGGAAGTATCCAATTACTTATTCTCCGATTAGATCAATAAAAAGTGAACTCAAGCACATTTTCTTATTATAAGCACTGTCAAAGATATGAATCTTTTATTGACTTAAAGATAACCTTTTGTTTTTGTTTCAGTTTGTCTTCAGGTTAAAGTTTAACATAATCATCAGAAATGTCCAGGTGTGTCACTACAATACAGAACAGATTATCCATTAAATTATTATTTTATAGTGAAACAGCTGGTAATTTCCACTTTTATTGGTTCAGTTTATCATATATTTAAATTTAGCTTTAAAAAAATCCTTTTTATTTTGTTTTTTGAAACAGCAATTAATGTTTGGCAACGAAATGAAGTTTTTATTTTAAAAAATCAGGTTATACATTTATTAATGCTTACTCCCTCTTGTTTTGCCTGTTTACATTTTTGACCTTGAAAGTTATTTGGATTTTAAGTCATTAGACAAACAATATATACATTTCATTGGTTTTGCACAAAACAGTGGTTGTTTTTTCCCATTAAAGTTTGTATGACAGGAAATATTTCTAAAATTTCTGAACATTTATGGTGAAAAGTGACACCCAGTGTTGGTTGTAGTGTTTGTTCTAGCTGAAGGTTTGACAAGCCTCACCTCACTTCAATTGGGTGTAAAACCGCAAATGGCTGTGACTCATGGTGTAAAGACACCAAAGCGTGAAGGAATTGCAGGAAGATACATTTTCACTGTTCTTTTGTTAATGGTTTGCAGATATTTTAATGACTTCTGCTTTTATTAATGTTACTTTATAGACTTTTCTGCTGTGGAAAAACATGCATTTGGAGTTTTCTGCACAACTTCCTGCAGAGCTGAACATAAAAGATATGGTATTTTAGAAATTCTTGAATTTTTCTTTTCTATTTTTTGTGTTTTTCCAGGGCAATCACTGTTTTGGAGTGAAGCGTGAATAAAAAAGCCTCTGGTTCCCTGAGAATGCCCAGTGATTGACACGAATCCAGCTAAACGTTTCTCCTGTTACCGAAATAAAACCTTTTGTTTTTTTCATTTCATCTTTATAAAAATATGTTAATTTGAGCTGCAATCTAAAAACAACCTCCTGAAGGAATTTTATTTTTTTACTGCTTTCCTGTTTGTAAAAAGTCTTTCAGAGAGAGATAATATGTTAAATGTGTAGCCATTTAAGCTAACATGTATTAGCTTAGAAGGCTAAATTAAGCTAACACATGTGTAGCCACATAAGCTAGCCTACATTTTAGTCAGAGGAAGTTTTACTGTAACCTTGATGTGAATTTTTATCTCTAATTAAAACCTTTTTATTTTCCCCAGAAGCTTGTGTTTGATTCTTTGCAGATGACACTCTGTTATCTACTAGAACTGAAATTTGTTAATAATCCTCACAGCATCACTACATACACTGTGTGAAAAGGCTAAAAGGCTTTTTTGTGTTATTCTGTTTTCTGTTGCACCCAAAAAGATGTGAAAATGTTTGCAATTTGATACAAGTGCAGACCGGAGAAAGGTTTATATTTTCTTTCATTAGAAAGTTTCCACTATGGTGGAAAAAATGGGAAAGCAGTTTGCACATGCTAATGGCCCAATAAAATGTAAATAAATAAAAAAATGTATTTGAATTAAAGAATAACATCATAAACAAAGACAAAACAAAAAGTTTTTAAATGCTTTTTAAAAGTCTACAGAGTCATAAAAACAAAGTTACAGAGACCAACTGTTTCACAACATGAGTAAAATAAATCAAACAAAAAAAACTTACTGTGAGACAGTGAAATTAAAACAAAATCAGTGGGATTGGTTTACTGGATTTAATGGTTCAGAACAGAAAAATTGCTCATTTTCCAGGCAGTGCCATTGTTGGTGCAATAATTATTTTCTCTAGAAATTCAAGGAGAAACCATGAATCATGATGTAGAAATATTTCTTAAAAGGAAAAAAACTGGGGCACAATATTTAACAAGAAACCCAAAAAGAGGAATGAAATATAGCTAAGATTTCTTTTTTGCTGTTATGAAGAATCAGAATCAGCTTTTGTGGTCAGGACTTTGTGCACACATAAGAAATTTGACACAATAAGAACAAATATGTAAATAAACTCAGTATTTTGTCCTATTCTTTGTTCTTAAAGGTCTGTGGACATTTAAAACAAGATAATTAGAAGATAATTAAACTAATTCACGTCAAACAGTGGAGTAAGTTGGGCAATCTTTCCATCTCCTGAGGCTTAGAAGACAAATACAGCTGTAAGTCATCAGCATAGACTTGATAAATGTTGGAAAACCCCTGACTGATGGCAGATAATAGAAGGATGAGAAAAAGAAAACAAGAGTGGGTTCAGAACTCAACCCTGCGGAACGCCACGGTAGAACCTGTCAGTCCTGACGGACAGGTCCAGGAAAACGTTGATGGTTGACAGTTTAGATGAAGTACATCCATTACAGAGCATTTCCCACAGTGAAATATTCAAATAATATCACATTTTATTCAGTTTCTCTGGTAAATTTAAATGTTTTTATGCAAGAATTAAGTGCCTTTCTTCCACTGTTTGGTTCATTCTGTCATTCAGATCCTATAAATTACTAGCTTTATGTTTTATACCACTGCAAAACTTAGCAGAAATTACAGATCTTTGCTAACTGAAACATCAGAAATCTGTCTGCTCAAACAGAAGCAAGGTGACATGAATTGGAGTAAAAGCTTTTATATTAGCAGAGCAACTTGGCAGATCTTCAGGTTTATTCAAATTTCATCCCACATACTAGTTGCCTCACAGGCAGAAGGAGTTCCTCAGAAGAAGACTGTGTCAGAGTAAAACAAGGTTCCTGAGAATTTCCCTGAACAAGAAACCTTTCTGTGCCTCAAGATTTATTTCAGCAGCCTGTTAATGTTCAACCTTGGTGGTTGAAGAATGCGGTTGTGAGAAATGGCTCAGAGCAAAGTCAGCCTGAAACACCAAATAAACACTGAACCACAACGATGGTTTCCCAACTAAGCTAGGTTTGATTTTTCCACAGAAGAAAGCACAACTTTATATTGGAGACGCAGGTTTTCCTGCAGGCAGAAAATGTAACTGCAGCTGGATGTGTGAATGATAACTGAATAAAACTGGTTGCATTTATTTCAAAATGCCTCAAAGTTAATTATAAAAACACAGTTTTAGCTTCTTTTTTTTTTTTAGTTTTTTGTTTGCTTTGGAAATAATGGCTCACTTTTTTTGCTCTGCAGTAACACAAAATCTTATGAAGTATTTTTGGCCCAGTTTCTAGTGCAAATGTCTTAGTACACTTTAAATAAGACAAAACTAG
Source organism: Poecilia latipinna (assembly GCF_001443285.1). Taxonomy (NCBI): domain Eukaryota; kingdom Metazoa; phylum Chordata; class Actinopteri; order Cyprinodontiformes; family Poeciliidae; genus Poecilia; species Poecilia latipinna. The sequence goes on along the minus strand of NW_015112859.1, from coordinate 525,867 downwards.
CTTATAAGTAATTTTTTTAGCAAGATATAGGTGCTTGTTTGAAGTAAATAACTCCTTGATTTTGATGCAAGGAAAATTATCGGCAAATTTATATGGAGAAGCAGCATTCATCTTCTGTGCTCACAAATCTGGAACAAACTTCCAAAAGACTGCAAAACAGCCGAAACACTGAGTCTGTTTAAATCTAGACTAAAACCTGTTTAGAATTGCTTTTGAAACATTGACCAGCATATTTGATGTGTAATGATGTAATATTTGTTACTGGTTTCTAAACTAGTGATTGTATGATATTTTTATAACTATTTTTGTGTTTTTATTATTTAAAGCATTTGAAATGCCTTGTTGATGAAATGTGCTTCAATCAAATAAAACTTAATTTCATGATTGTGAATTTAAACTCTCTCAATAAACCTCCAAAAATCCCTTTAAAGAGCATAGAATCAACCTTATATGTTTACAATCAAAATTAGAAATTAAAAAGAGGCTGCTGATTCTGTAACTCTTTTCTTCTTCTGTGCCAAATCTCATTTCCAACTATGCTTTGGTTTAACGTTGCTAACTGTTCCGGTTCTAGTCTCCAGCGCCCTCTTGTGGCCTCCATGTGTTGTGACAGTATTAAGCCTCTTGAACAACATTAAAGTTCTTAATGAGCATAAATACTGATGATAACTTGAGATGTTGCACTTATCTAAAGTGTAACATTAAAGGTGTTTTTTGTGACAGCTACTTCTGTAAGAGCGGAAATACTATATAAGGAGTTGTTTGGCGGAAAAAAGACACTGGCGCCTCAGCAAGACTTTGGCTTCGCACTAGGTCAACCTGACCGAATTCTTTCCTTCCATTTGCGTGCAAAGCGCAAATGGAGCCAGAATTTACTGGAAAGGATGTCTGTTTGTGCAAGATAAAATCAACAATTTGAGATAAATTATACTATTCAGCAATTCTGAAATGGAGCAGATGTTGAGTTCGTGAGGTCCAAAATATTTTAAAGGTCGCCCAATACACACTCAGTATAAAGCGTGCCAGAATCTTTCTGCAAAACAACAATAGCACGCCATTGGTTGAAACTTTCCAACACACACTGATGAAGATGAGAAGGTATAAAATAGGTTGGTGTTAAGACTTCGGGGAGATTTTTTGTGACAAGAAATGACGATGAAGATTTTGTACTGAACTGAAGAAACTGTAACGAGGAATCTGTGGTGGTGTAATAAATCTCCGGCTCGTCTATGGCCTAGCAGCAAGAACTACGTCTCTGTGCGTTATTTCCCTTACTTAGATATTTAAGAGTATAGCCACCTTTCTAATCCTCAATACTTCTTAGTTTTACTTGAGTAAAAACATGTTGAAGTAGTCTTACATGAGTGCAATTTTTGCCAACTCTACCCCAGATTTTAAAGTAATTCAAGGAAAAATATTCAGATTAATGAGCAGAGAATAATCTGGTTCTCATGAACATATCTGACGTAAATCAGATCAGGTAAAGTGGATAAAAAAGCCGTTGTGTCAAAAGAGTAGAAGAGTTGTGTGTATTTTGTTTTACGTCAAGTCTTAGGAGATAAAGAGTAAAATAATGGCGCCATCTAGTGGTAGAATTGCGTTTTTGCTCAAGCTAAAACATTAAGGTGGGTTTCATCATATTGCGTCAGTGTAGTACATGTCGGGTTTTTGTAGTTTTGTGGACGCAACACAGAACATTATAAAAATAAAATAAAATAAATAGCAGAAAATCATAACGGAATGTTAAACTACAAAAAGCGCCCTTTTGCTTTAAACGCTTTATTTGCTCTCTTTAGAAAATGTTGCTGTTAATTATTTTCAAGTCCGAAACCTATAAAACAGTTCACCATATTACAGTAAAAGTCTTTCAAGTGTGAATACCAACATAAAAGTTAGCATGCTGCTCACCTACAGGTTTCCTATTAGCCGAACCGGTTGAATTTCGGAATGAAGTCCATGTCTCAAGATGGCCGCCGTTTTGGCTGTCAAAGAAGTTAGCATGTAACATTTTCACCCCTCAGGGCGTATGTTATTCATATTTCCCGTTAGCAGGTTGAATTTCAGGATGCCGTCCATTTTTCAAGATGGTCGTAGTTTAGCTGCCATAAAAGTTAGCATGTTCACCCCTCAGGTGGTGTTTTTCATCGTAGTCGCCTCATTGAGCGGCTGGGCCGTTACCCGTTGCGTCCGCCATATTGAATGTGACAGATCTGCCGCTAAGCTAATAGGAGTAAATGGACCGAACTTCAAAAAGCGCCGTTCTACAAAGTATTTTAAGTTAATGCCTGTTATTCTCTAACATGCTAACATATTTGGAAATCAAAGGAAACACTAAAGGCAACATTTCTAACATTTTGATGTGATTACTTCATTTTTTTGGGGCACAATGCTTACATTTGATACAACTGATTGGATCAATCGTTTTTTTTTCTGTATTGACAGTGATGAAAGGTGTGCATTTATGAGCATCCATCCATCCATTTTCTGTACACCCTTGACACAATTCTGTAATTCTATCTGCATTTTTCATTTCGAGATATAAAAAAACTTAATTTCCTTTTACTGTAGGTATTTTAAACAATTAATTTTGATATATATTCATGTCCATGTTCAGAATGACACCAATTTTTCAAGATGGCCATCGTTTTGGATGCCATAAAAGTTGGCATGTTCACTCAGATTTTATGTTTTTCCTTAGCTGGTTGAATTTTAGAATGACATCCATTTTTCAAGATGGCTGCCGGAGGACATACCCTTTCTCCCATGTACAGCAAATATTTGCATTATTTGCTGCTCTTTTGTTTTGTTATAAGTGAAATAATATGCCAGTGGAACTAGTAATTAAAAAAGAAAAACATTAAGGAATTACTGACTTAAACCAAGCTCCTATTTCTTGCTGAAAAGTTACTTTAAGTTAGTTTTGTCGTATTTTAAGTGTAATAAGATATTTGCACTAGAAACGAAAAATACTTGGTGAGATTTTGTGTTTTTGCAGTGTACAGATGGGAAACTGCCCATAAATAAAGACACAGGAGCCGGATGAGTTTGTGATCACATGAGCACTTTGTTATTTAACATCCATAGTAGTTTGATAATGCCGTACATCGTATAGGCTCCACACGGACAGAGGAGCGGTGTCACTGATGCTGAAGGTATTTACAGGCAGCCAGCGAGACGAAGAGCAGCAATCCTTCCTTCCTGCTTCCTCTGGCTGAATCACCACTACGTTTATGGGTCACATGTGAACTCCGACCTCCAGGACGACACGGATTAGAGTCAGCAGCGTGTTAGCGTTAAATCTAAAGCTTATACTTTCTGTATCAAATATGAAATGCACTGATAAATCATTAATGACATTCATACGTACATACTGTAGAGCTCTATGGCAAAAACAAACCCCAAGAGTTTAAATATATTTACAATTCAAACACAATTGAATGTTAGAAATAAAAACTGTACAATGAAACAAAAAGAAAAAAAAAACATGCCAGCATTCATTTATCTAATAAATTTACATTAATGTTGCCACTTTTAATAATCGGTTTGTATTAGAGGACCTTATCTAAGGCTACATTTCACACATTTCCCTTTAAACATCCAAAAATCTCCCCATCTAGTATCTTCACAGAAATGTGGGGAAAAAGTGAAAGAATATAGAAAATATATTCTAATATCAGGACCAATAGAAGGTGGTTCATCATCTTTTTCTCCTCCTTCTTAAGTGCTTTAAGGCAGAAACATTTCCCCCTTTAAATACAAAATATGACACAAAATCTGAAGAATATCCAAACTGATGAACCTTAGATTGTAGCTTTAGTTACTTAAATAGCTGAATAAATAAATACAGGTTGTGTAAATGAGCCATAAATGCATTTACAGTATGTACCAGTAGATTAAATACAGACATAAAACTCACTACAGTCGTCGCCAGAACTGTCAGGTTGTAAAAGTGAAGCACGATCGCTGCAGAAGGAAGCAAGATTTCATGCTTCTAAAGTAGAAACCAGAAGCTTCTGTAACTTTATTTCTCATTTTGTTTGTTTAATCTACAACTTTGTTGTAAACGAAACATTAAAATGTGCAAATCTGCAGGGAGGGGCCGCTTAGCCTGCAGCACAGCAGAGAGGGAGACGCCTTCAAGCTGATTTAATTTAAATACTGCAAATTATTATTTTTTATCTGGATTTCAACCAACTGTTGCAGTAAAATTAACATTTTAACGAGTAAATTCCTGCTTTTCTCCTTGATTATTGTCTTTCGTGGGAATAAAAATAAAAATCAGCACTTAACAAGCAACAGAATCTCAAAGAAAGTCTCTTTATGATGATTTGTGGCTAACATTTAAACAGCACAGCGACAGAGCAGCCAGGTGTGGTGAGTTTTCCTTCACATTGTGTCCAGATGAGTGATATCCAGGCTGAATGCTAATGCTAGCACAGCTAAGCGTTTAGGTGTTGAGAAGAAGAGCATCAGAGAGTCTTTGGGTTCATTTGTCGTCGTTTCTTTTGGTTTTCGTTTGGATGTAAGCATGCTGTCTTTTTCTGGATGTTACCTTGATTGTGAGTTTGTGGTTGGACCTCGCACACGTCGGTGCGTCTTCTTCGTGTTTTAGTGTTCGTTCGCTAACAGAGTCTGATCAGAGCTGGCTGAGTCCGGTCTCGCTGCGGCTGTCCTCCATGCTGCTGAGCGTCACGTAAATGATGGGGACCAAACCCCGGGTGGAGCCCAGCGAGCAGAGCAGCCAGTCGGGGTCGGCCTTCCTCAGAACCCGCAGGACATCGCCCTTATTGAAGCTCAGCTGGCCGGGGTCGGTGGCGAGGTGATGGCACAATGCTCGGACTTCACTGAAAAAAGCAAAACAAGAAGCTGAATTAAGTTTTAAATCAATCCATCAATCCCTCCATCCATCCATCGTCTTTACGTGTTTATGCTTGCAGGATATTTCCATTTGTCACTGGGTGAGAGGCAAGATAACATCATGCCTCTGCCTCATACATGCAAACGTGTGAAATCATGAGCCATATCAGAGGAAATGCAACAGATGGTCAAAAAAAAAAAAAGTTCCCAGTGAAAACAGCTGCAACATTTTCTGGCACATGTGAAATGCGTTTACCAAGAAGACGATTGTTTAGTTTCAGTTAGCGGAAGCGGCGCCGTTGTCTGGCCGTGAGTCGGTGTAGTTGGAGGCTCCGCCTTCTTCGCGCCGCCCGCTCCAATGGTCACAGCAACAAGGTCCAGAATAGACCGGTCCAAGGAGAGCCAACCTGATGGAGGCCTGGAGTAGAAATATAAATATGGAGCTAAATTAGGGGGAAAAGTTTGTTCAACAGAGAAAAAAAAAATCTTACTGAAAAAAAAGCTAGCAAGGGTATATTAGCAGCGTATCATGTGTAGCTTCAGCCATAGCGAGGCTACACAGAATTCAATGAAGACGTCTCACCAATACTGCAACGTTTAAACGTGAAAATGTCTACAAACTGATGGGTAATCATACAACTGCACATCTCTGAAAAGCAGAAGTGGAGCCTCCTGCACAACCAACAAGAATGCAGTAAATGGTTTCCAGGCACGTGGTGCCATTTTATAGCACAATAAAATAACTGTTACCTTCAGTTGTTATAAAAATATTAAATATATCAAGTATGATTTAAAAGAGAGGATGAGTTGCACCTCGAAGGCGGGGCTAGGACCACCAGGTGTTTTCCACAGCTGAATGGTTGCCATGGAGATTAAAGGATTTCTCAAACATGCATGAAAGAATCGAGGCAAAACTTCAGTCATGTTTTTGATGAGGGAATCGCATTATAACATGACGAAAAGCTCGAAAACATTGATTTTACATTATGCTGCCCGTTTAATATTCATGTTATGATCAGCGAATCTGTGGCTGCCAGACACACACTCAAGGTTGTCCATAAAGCATCTGGTGTCGACGTGTTGCTATGGGGAGAGGGGCCCTTTAAGGGATTACTTTTAGACTTTTTAAATGTTCTTTTTACTTTTCTCACCTCGTCTTTTGGGCCCTGGCTCTGAGCTCGGCTGACTCCGCTCTCTGAGGAGAACCGACGGTGGAACCGAAGAGTCGCCCCCAGCGCAGACTCTGGCCCTGTGAGGGGCTCTCGTCCCGGATTTCTACCCCTGTGTCCTCCGCCAGGTTCGGGTCTTTCTCCCGGTTGAGGATGGACTCCGGCGGGCTGCCCATCCATGACGGCCTTCCTCTGGACTCCCCTCCGCTCGCCCCTCGCTCGCCCTCAGACTCTGCGCCCTCCACCACTCCCTCTCTTGCTGGTGGCGGTTGGTTCTGCCTCCTCTCTGAGGATTTCTTCCTCTTCTCAGCCTTGACGAACTTGGATCCCTCGGCGGACTGGTCGATGTAGACCTGGGAGGACTGCATGAGCTGGTACCACCACCCGGCCTGCTTGTGCCCCGGATCCTTCTCCTTCCTCCGGTCTCGCTCCTTCACGTCTTTTGCCCTCTCCTTCCAGAGACTCGCTCCCGCCGTCGCTCCGTCCCGCTCCATCCCCGGCCATGTTCCCTCGCGCCTCAGCCCCGGCCTCTCGCTCCGCGCCACGTCGCCGACGGTGGTGCTCCAGCCCCTCATGAGCTGGAAGGTGGAGCGGCTGGCCGGCCCCGCCGAGCGCAGCTGCTCCTTGCGCCGCAGCTGCTCCTGGCCCTTCTGGAGGAGGTGCGGCTCAAACAGGAGGTCCAGGTCGAACGGGAGCAGCGACAGCGGCTGCAGCAGGAGCAGCAGCTCCTCGAAGAGGGGCTTGCACGGCCCCTGCGACAGGGGGAGGAAACCCCCCGGGCCGTAGTGAGCCACTATGATGTCTGGAAGACAAAAGTGAAACATCAGAACGAGAAGCAGAAAGAAAAAAAAAATGACTGAAATACAGAAAATCCAGTGAGGTGTTACCTTCATGTGTGTAGAGGTGATTAAACCAGAACTCCAGAGATTTCATGCTGAAACAGAAAGATAATACATTTATTACAAATGCAAGGAAAGTCACTTTTATTCACTTTTATTTACTTTTGCAAGTCTCTGCCACTAGAGGGCACAAGCAACGGCACTGCAGCTGAGGTTGGCATGTTTTCTGGATGCTGTTAATCACGCGATTTAGGTTTAGTTTCTCAAAACTAAATTAAATTAGCTTAATTTTGTTCATTAATCACATGATTTAGTTTAAGTTAGTTTAGTTTTTAACAGATTTTAA
>NW_015112859.1:485255-515259 GCF_001443285.1 Poecilia latipinna | reverse complement strand
TCCATTAACCAAAATGAATCCGTCTCATGCACTGAAATTATTTCATTTTACTCCAGCCTCAAGCTAGCAGCTACCAGGTTAGCGAGAGTGAAAATCTGCCAACAGAAAACAGGCGAACTTGAAGAACTCACTTGAGCAGGCCGAAGACGAAGGCGTTGAGCCTCATGCTGTGGCTGGTCAGCTCTGAGAACTGGCTCACCTTCGAGAACAGGCTGTGGAGAACTCGAGTGGACGGCCCTGCAGGAAAAACGAACAATAAATCAGTCGCTGCTGTCAGCATTGCATACAGGATTAATACCACTGTTTACTAGCAGCAAAATTAAAGCACTTTTAAAACTTTTCCAGCATTGCATTAGAGATAAAAACAACACAAATAAACTAAAGAAGACAGTTTAAATTCACTATTATATGTCATTTATCACAATTATTTAGGTAAAAGAAAATATAACAAAATGTTATGTTTTGAAATGTTTCTCTAACTTTATTCATCTGACTGAACAAAACACTAATTTAACAAAAACAACCCCCAATTTCAATAACTTTATAAAAATAAGCCAACCTTTGTTTCAGTTATGCAGATGAATAAGTTATTGACCCATTAGGAAAATTAAATATTCATTATATTGAACCAATCCAAATAAAGTGTAGATAAATTCCCTTCCAGTTCAAATTAAAAGCTTAAACATAATATACAAAGAAAGTTATAAAAAAATCTCTGAAAAAATGTTTTAAATTTTTTGTCTGAGTCTGTTTGATGCCGTTTCCTAATATTTAGTAAATATTAATAATTTTGCATATTATAACTAACCTAAAACAAAAAAAGCTTAATCTCATTTAACTTCAGAAACTACTGTAAATAAAATTTTCCACATATAGGCTTCTAATCAAACGTTACATTGCACTTAGGCCAGTTACAATAAGCAAAGAATCAATTAATCACATGATAAATTAAAATTAACTCAATGATTTCAATTTGCATAGTTTATATGTATAAAAAACTGGATGACACAAATCTGCAGTTTGGCGTTTGGTCTCAACTACTATTTCTTGAAGGACAATTTTGTTTACAGAGTTTATATTTAATTTTATTTGTTGTTTCTGTTTATTTATTTTGGATATTTAAAATGTTTTCCAATTCCCATGTTAAATGTTCATTATTGATCTTTGGGAATGTATTGTCCTGCTATTACTTGAATTTATCAGTTATTGCGATAACTTCTGGGACAGTTTATCGTCCAGTAAACGTTGTTATCATAACAAACCCTTTCCAAACCTTCGAAGCATCTATTTGAAATATATAAAGTTCTAAAACTCCTTATAGTCGGCATTCAGACTCACCCAGCTGGGTGGAGGCCTCCACCACGCTCCAGGGCTGGCAGCGGCGCTGCCCGATGATCAGGTCCAACACGTAGGCCTTCAGGCCGTCCTGCAGCAGGTCGCGCAGGGCCGGACACAGATACTTCAGGATCAGGTGCCCCACGTTGGGACTCACCCAGCTGTTCCCCAGTTTGGCCTGGTGGTAAATACAGATTTCAAACTATAATTAACACACCATAGTAATAATTACCTGACCGCAGCATTTAATCCAAACATACTTAAGATTCCCTCTATAAAAACATTTAAAAGAATTTTAAAAACATCAAATATACCTTGATATTAGGGCTGGAAAATAAATCAATAACAATGTATATCACAGTAAACACATGATCAGTATAAGTAGATAATGCAACTGGTAGAAAGTTCAATAAATCAATGAACTCAGATCCAGAACAGCACAGCATTCTGGGAGACGCAGGCAGAGGAAAAGCGTTAGCTGCTCACACTGCAAAAAAAAACAAAATCCTATCAAATATTTTTGTCTAATTTCTCAGTACACATGAAATAAAACAAAGTGACCGACCTTCACGTCCGGGTCTCTGCTGGTGCCGAAGTGCGCCACAATCAGATCCACGGCGGTGTTCACTGCTTTCACCAAACCTGGATGGACGACAGGAAACGCAGAAATGAACAGGTTGGTAAAACCAACTCTTCTTCCTGTAGAAAAGATCTCGTTCCACTGGCAGATTATTTCACTTATGAAACCGGAAGAAGAAAAAATCTTGTTTTAAGTTTGGTAATTTCCTGATATTGATAAATAAAGTACCAGAGGTGGGCAGAGTACTCAAAATTGAGCTCAAGTAAGAGAAGCATGACTTCAACTTATTTTTACTTAAGTAAAAGTAAAAAGTATCCATCCAAGAAATTACTCAGGAAAGAGTAAAATAGTATTTTGTTAAATATCTACTCAAGTACTGAGTACCGGATCAAATTATCAATTGTTTAATATTTAAGAATTACATCCACAAATAAAGTTAAGAGGAAATATTGGTATTTTAAGGACAAAAATGACAATAATTCATATAAGCAACAACAACAAAAATATTTCCAACTCCAGCAATTATTTACTTAAAACAAACTCCTATATCTTGTATTGAAAAAATATAAACTGTTTGCCTTTAGTTATTGAAAAGACAATAAAAGGTTCATCAATACGTTTAACTATTAACCCTTCAGACGCCGCACCTCTCTTCTGCGTCAGGTCCACTGAGACGTGGGACTGTGAGGAGTAGCAGGAAGAGGAAGTGGAGGCGTCAGGCGACAGGCAGAACTCCTCCGGCGGTTTCTCCGTCAGGGAGAAATAATCCGGCAGGAAGTCGCTGTAGCTCTGCTGCAGCTTCGCCGACTGACCGGCTGCAAACAACAAACAGATAAAAACATAAAAGACCTGCTTAGTAACGTCCTCTCTGATGGCTTAGGCCATTCTCTAAGCTTTCTAATGCTGTCTAAGGTAGGGGTGTCCAAAATGTGGCACGGGGGCAATTTGTGGTCCTTAAAATGATTTGGTTTGGCCCTTGACTACCAGTCAAAAATGGTAAAAATTTGGCAAATCGAACCAAAAACTGTTGATCACCCAAAGTTTTTTTTAAATAATCTATGGTTGTGAATCTTTGCGGACCATAATAAACGGAATATTGACCAACATATTGGATGTATAGATGAATTTGATGATGGCGCTCGTTAAAATGTAACATTTTCTGACTTGTCAGCTGTAAGACGGTTTTATATAGTTTATGTTTTCTTGAGTTTGTGACATAAGGCACCAACACAAGTGCTTTACATCACAATGTGCCTTAAGCAGTCTCAATTGATTAAAGATTTAATAATGACAAAAAAAATAAAGTAAACTTTAAAATAAAGAAATTTAATATTGTGAAGATAATTTAGTATCATTTACATTTTATTCTCATACTTTTTAAAAAATATATTTCTTAATGTGGCCCTAATACTCCGTTGTAAATTTTTCCATTTTTAATTTAATGAATTTTGTGGCCCACCAGTAGTTTAAATTTGCCGCTTTGGGTCCCAACACTGCTGGTTTCTAGTCCAAATATCTTAGTACACTTGAAATAAGGCAAAACTAACTCATATGTAACTTTTAAGGAAAATTTAGGAGACTGTTTTAAGTCAATAATTTCTTAATGTTGCCCAAGAAGTACCACTTCCAGCGGCAGATTATCTCACTTATGACGAGACTTTTTTCCCATAAATTATAAGTTAAATAAAATTCAAGCAGAACTTGTACTTTCTCATCATTATTAAGGAATTGCTGACTTAACACAATCTCCTAGATCTTGCTTAAAAGTTACTTGTAAGTTAGTTTTGTCTTATTTCAAATGTACTAAGATATTTGCACTGGAAACGAGATCAAAGGTTCTTGGTACGATTTTGTGTTTTTTGCAGTGCAGGGAAAAGTTTGGACACCCCTGGGTTAAGGAAGCCTGAGCACCGTGGGGCCATCCCAGCGAGGACGGAGCCGTTGGGAAATCGAACACGTTGCGTCGGGCGGGGCGCGGCCCCCCAGCCCTCCTGAGCTCCATGCTGGCAGCAGAGTGGCCCCCGGGGGCCCTCTCTACGCCCAGGGGGTTCCGGCGACGGTACTCTCTCCATTTTAGAGCCTGGGGGGAGAGGTGGTGCACTGTGGGAGTGGGTGGAGCGGGTTAGGGATGTGAGGACGGAGGATAAATGGAGGTTTGTGGAGTGAAATGATGAAATATGCATGCAGATGAAAGAGGAACATCGAACAGCATGCATGAGCAGAGGGAGGAGAAAAAGAGAGAAAAGAGAACAGTAAGAATGTGCAGCAGCGCTTTTTAGGTTTGCATCAGTATTAAAGGTGATCTATTATGCTTCCTTGAACATTTTAGAATATATCTAAGGCTCCAAACAAAAATATTTTTTGCATAAAATCATTCTTAAATAATTACATTTTTGTCAGATTGAGATGCTTGAGGGTGTCTCATCATGGCCACGCCGTCCAACTTAACATCTTCACTCAAACGTGAAAACGGCTGCAAACGGATGCTCAATTTTTCAATTATTCATCTTTGAAAAGCAGACGTGGAGCCTCCTGCACAACCAGCAAGAATGCAGCAAGCGGTTTCTAAATGGTAAGTCAACAGCAAAGCACTTGTCTTTTCCAACAGCGCATACAGCGGTAAAACCAGCTGACCAAACATGCTGTAGGTCGGCCAGGGTTGCTAGGTAGCAGGATGGCGAGGTAACGGCACACTGACTGTTGATTGTGACGGCTCATTTTCCAGACACCAAAATACATGAACTTGTTGCTAAATTTACAGCAGACTGATTCTTTTAAAAACTTGGGCTGTTTTTAGAAGAAGTTGAGACCCATATGGAAATATAAAAACGTTTTGCATAGTAGGTCTCTTTTAAACAAACACAGAATTCACTGAAGATGATTTATTAAAAGCTGCAACCAACATGATCATAAAAAATATTTCCCCTTTTACAGAAAACGTCTTGACTATTTATAGGAAGAAAAGGCTCAGAGGTAACAGACAGCAGATAAAAAGATAAAAGAACCAAAGCAAAGTATTTGTCCCCTTGCTGATTTCTTCTGTTTTTGTTTTAAATCAAACAAATCATGACGCATAGAAAATTTCAGAAAAAGACCACCACATTGACAATGAAACACGGTGGTGGTAGAGTGATGATGTGGGCATGCGTTGACCTGCTGCAGCTGACAGAACCATTAATTTTTCTCTCTAGCAGTAAATCAGTTTCTGATGTATTTTGGAACCTACCATTTTGAGTTCTGCTTCCAGATGCTTTCCCTCTGTCTGAGAGTTTTCCAGAGTCCAGACAGCCCAGTGGGCTCAGGGTGTCAGTGTGAAGCGCTGGTCCGTTATGGTGGAGACATTGTCCCTGCACAGCGGGCAGCGTGGGCGGCACCACGCCTCGCTTCACCCCCAGAGTCGGAGGCGGAGGAGTGTGAGCCAACGGCACCGACCCGTTTCCATGCCTCCCAGCGGGCGGGGTGTGCAGCGAGCCGAGTCCGGCTGAAAGCGGACAGGAGAGGCTGTGTGCCGGCTTGGGGCTGGGGGTGCAGGTGGAGCAGCTGCCAGAGCTCGGCGCCCCCTGCAGGCGGACCGGGGAGTAGCTCCCTAGAGGCGAAGGCCGGACTGATTCAGTCGGAGGAGCTGTGGCGCTGCGGGAACTCTGATAGCCGTGTCCGATTTCAGCTGCTTCTTCGCTTTCCTCACCGACTGGACCTCCAGAACCGGACCCGGACCCCGAACAGGGGCGAGCCTGCATTCCAGAGACGTAGCCAGTGAGTAGTGGCAGCAGCGGCTTGGGCTGAGGGGGTTTGGAGGTGAACTGGTGGTGGAAGGTGAAGGGCTGGATGGGGAGGGTGGTGGGCCGCTGGTCCTTACTGTAACGGACCACCGCTGGCGGGCTTTCCGACGAGCTCGACAGAACACCTGGACGAGAGAGAACCAGGGCCGGGTTAGCTTAGCATCAGACAGAAGCAATGGGAAAGAAAAACTCAATAATTTCATCATAAACAAGTCAAAAAGAGCAGTTTAACATTTAGCACGGGAACTGGAAGATGTTTTAAATATCCAAAATAAACGAACAAAACAACTGAAACCACAAATAAAATTAATTATGAAGTTTCTGTAAACAAAAAGGGCAAGTTGAGACCAAAACACCAGACTGGAAACTTTTATCATCCAGTTTTTAGTAGAAAGAGAGAAAAAAGAAAAATAATAAATCATAAAAATGGAAATTATTGAGTCACAAAAACTAAACTAGTACAAACATCGGTTATGCACCTCATAAAATAACACAATCTTCTTCTATTCGACTCTGATTACAGATCATTTAAAACGCAGCTTATGATTTATGAAACCAAAACTAAATCGAATATTGATTCCTTCTCAACATTTGACCCCACATCTTGTTTCGCTGTTTCTCTAAAGTGGATTAAAGGATAACTGGCTGATTATTAACACAGAAGGTTAAAGCTATGAACCAACAATAAAAAGATTTAAAAAATATATTCCTGTTAACTGACTGAACTCTTTCCAGCAAAGCCTGAAGGCTGAAATGGAAAACAGCAAAAACTGCCCAGTCACAAAGTTAGCTCGTCAGACAGCCAGACCACCGCCATGCTCTCTCTCACCAGGCCACGAAACGAATCTCCACCCAAAAAAATGAAAACACACGCAGACATACTGAACCTGAGGCCCTGCATGAGGAGAACGGGGGAGAAACGCTTTTCTGCAGCCACTCACAAACTGTTTCACTTGCTGTTTATGGACCCTCTCTGCTGCCTGACAGGCAGGAGCGTGCGTGACGTCAGCCGCGTTGCGCAAGCTGTTTGTCACCGGAAAAGGCCGGCCCACCGCCGTCTGATCTGGGTGCGGCAGCGCCTCTCGGCCACAGGGGGCGCAGTTGAGCTGCATCACAAAGAGAGCTCCAGGACAGAAAGCTTCTGGTCTTTCTGTTTGTAAAATCTGCTCCATTATCCGTCTGTTCTGATTTTAACACTTTCATGAGTCCATTAGACAGCCGAGCTTCTTCCTGAAGCCGCTTGTTAGCATCGTTAGCGAGCGATTTGCTTTAGCAGAGCTTTTTATAAAGGAAGCTGCTAAGATACTGAAATCTGATCAATAATATATGATCCTGAGAAGCTGCACAGCTGCTTGTTATGGCTCTAAATCAAGACAGATACAGGGAGGAGAAAAAGCTCTGAAATTAAACACTGCAAAAACACAAAACCATGTATTTCTGGTCTAGTTTTTAGTTCAAGTATCTTAGTTCGCTTGAAATAAGACAAAACTAACTTGCATACAAGCAACTTTTCAACAAGATACAGGAGCTTGTTTCAAGTCAATAGTTCCCTGATATTTACAAAAAGCATAGTTCCACTTATAACATGGGAAAAATGTCTCATTATAAGTGAAATTTACAAACTCCAAACATTTTATTTTCAATGCATTGCAACAGGAGACATAACATGGCTGAAATAGGATTGTAATAACCTTTAATGTTTCAGTCACTCGAGGTTTGACCCTGTAAAATATTCATAAACTTTTATCATTATTTTAACCCCAATTACTTGATTCCTCAACAAATTTAGATTTGAATCCCAGGCAACGTGTAAATATTTTTGTATCTGCAGAACTGACAAAGTTTCTATTTTTTCTGTAATATTCCATGAAAACGTTTGTGTAATTTCTTCATTTTTACCGTTAAATGAGACTTAGTTATTTTTCTTTTGAAGAATACTTTTTCCCTCTGCAATTTTAAGCCTTTTAACTGTGACTTATTAATCATTCAGGCATAGAATGGCTCCTAAAACCCCCAGATAAATTATTATTTGGTAATTAATGACGCTTTTAAAGCAAAGTTGCATTAAAACTTGCATTAAAAGTCCATTAAAAATGTCATTACTTCTTGACAATAGCTATAAACATTCATGAAAACTCCTTCATGTCAGCCTGATCTGCACCCCTTTAATTATAGTGTTACCCACTTTCTGACGGTTTAAACTTTCCATGGAAATTTCATCCCAAAACAATTTATAAAGTGGCCAAATTAGTAAAATTGTTGAACTGCTGTCAGGGACCAAAAAGTGGCCCCCGCGCCACACTTTGGACACCCTGTTGTAGAATAATGGGGGTGACGTACCTTCTACCTTGGTCTGGCTCTCCTTCGCCCCGTCCAGGTGGCGCTCGATGCTTCCCTGGCTGTAACACCTGGTGAAGCGCACCGGCAACGCAGCTGGACTGGCGGGCTCGACGCGCTGCTCCAGGATGGGCGAGAAATCCACAGACGAGTGCGAGTGGGTGGAGTAGGTGGAGGAAAACGGGTCTGCTGCCGCCTTCGTGGACGGCGACCCGCCTGCGCCGCCGTGTCTGCGTTTGCTCCTGGCGATCTCGGCGAAGGAGGTGACGCGCGGCGGAGGAGGCGGCGGCGGTGTGGCGGCCTGTGCGGCGCCGTCGCTCAGCCGCATGGGACAGCTCAGCATGCGCTCCAGCGAGCCGAGCCGCGGAGACGGACACCTGTCCAGGTTGCGGTCGTAGCTGCGGGAGCGGGGACGGCCTCCGGAGGGCGCTCCGCTGCCGCCGATGACGCTCCGCTGAGCCATCGGAGGAGAAATGTTGACGTACACCTGGCCTTCGATGACGGACGGAGCGACTCCAGCCGCTTCAGCATCCTGCTGACCGCCATTTTTCTTCGTCTTCTCTTCGTTTTCGTCATCCTCATCATCTTCATCATCATCATCTCGCTGAATCAGAAGAAAATGAACAAAACATACAAGTCAAACTTCTTGTTCTCAACAAACAGTTTTGCTTAGAGAAACTTCATAATTCATTTTATTTGTTGTTTCTGTTGTTTTGTTAATTTATTTGGATATTTAAAATGTCCTTCAGCTCCAGTGTTAAAAGTTCATTAGAATTTGAAATTTAATTCAAGTTTTTGCATTTTTATGCCCTAATTTCCATTATATTACATGAAAATTGTCTCAAGATAACAACACTATCGTTTATCGCAATAACTTCGCTATTTATCATCCATCAAAATTGGTTATTGTGATTGGCCTAATCATCAGAACGACTTCTGCATTAATTTTATTTTATTATTATTTATTCATTTTTCAATTTTATATTTATTCACCTACTTGTATATATAGCCCTGCAAAATCACCAAATCTTACAAAGTAATTTTAGTTTAGTTTCTAGTGCAAATATCTTAATAGACTTGAAAACTATTATTATTATTATCTGCAGATTTTCTTGTCTTGTTATGAGATTTAGTTTGTAACCATTTTATCTTTTTAATATAATTTTCTGTTGGTTCTTTAGCACAGTATGTAAAACATGGATATTATAACATGGTATTAATTACAAGTTCTTGATAATTATTGAGTCTGTAAGAAATATGTTTCATTAAACTGAGATAAGGTCTAGATTTAAAGAACACAAGTAGTGGTAAATAAATTATTTTGTTATTGGTTTTGTATGCACATGTTTTCTCTGTCTTACTGTTTGCTTGTTTTGTTGTTAAAAACCTGTTGAAATAAATAAATAAAATCAAACTTACAAGCAAAATATAGGAACTAATGATTCCATAAGGTTTATAATCTGCAGAAACTAATAAATCAGGATTCTCCACTCACTCGAGACGACGCTCCATCTTCGTCCTCCTCCTCCAGCCCCTGCTCCTCGCCTCGCTGCCTGAACAGGAAGTACTCGCTGGGCTGGGTCGGCGTTGGGCTGCCTTTACTGTGCTCCGAGGAGCAGCTGTTGACCGACGAACCTGCTGGACTCGGGGACGACTGGGACGAGAGGTCACAGGTCACCAGCTTGTAGTAGTTCTGGGTGGCGACGACGAGGCGCGCCTGGCTCTGCAGACAGGAAGCGAGGTCGCCAGACGACCCCGCGGCGTGAGGAGGGTGGAAGGAGTTGCAGTTGGCATCGAGGTCGAGGGTCGCCTGGTGCTCCATGGAGCAGGAGCAGGCAGAGGAGCTGGAGAGGCGCGGCTCTCGGATGAGCGGGAAGGCGTTGGAGAAACAGGATGGCGGCGGCTCGGTCGGGGATGTGTGGAGGTCCAGGTAGAACGCCCCTCCCCCTCTGGCGTCCTGCTGGTTTCCGTGGAGATCGGAGACAGACGATGTGCCAGCCGGCGGCGGCTGCTTCTCCGGGATGCCATTGTTCATCTTGTTGTAAATGGCGCTGAAGTTGACGAGGACGCCCTCGGAGCTGTTGCAGGACGAGTCGCTGCAGTAGCCCTGCTGGAAGTCCGGGAACGGCTCGGCAAAGGTTTCCGGGAAGTTCTGGGACAGAGCGCAGCAGGAGCAGTGCTGATTGGACGAGCCGGACGAGTAAGAACCCGTCTTGCTGCTCTGGCCGCATCTCATCGGCTGATCGTCGTCCTCTTCGTCATCGACCCAGTCGTGCTCGCCGCAGTCCATGGACACGTTGGAGCCGCTGCTGCCGTGGCGGCGCTCCCTGTCCAGTCCCAGGACGTCCAGGTCGTCCAGGTGGTTGGACAGATCAGAGGACGCCCCCCTCAGAGATTCCCGACTGCTTACTGCGCCGGAGCCATGCAGCAGGAACGGCTCGGACGCAAACCCCAGGAAAGGAGCCATGGCGTCGTCCAGCGCGGCGTTCGTCTTGCTGTGCAGGTGGAAGGACGAGTCCTCCAGGTAACCGTGGAGGTTGTCGCTGTCGTCTTCGTCTTCCTCATCCTCGTCTTCGTCTGTGTTCAGGAGGAACGGATTGCGGCGAAGAGGGTTCCTATTCCTCGGCTTGGCTCTGGGTAAGGTGTGAGCCGTGATCAGCAGGTCCTCTGAGTTGCTGGAGGTGAACGATGAGTCGTCGCTCGCCGTGCTCCCGCCTCGCCCGCCGCCACCTCGCTTCTCTCTCCCCACGCTGCCGCTGGAGGACGAGGAGCCACTGGAGGTCTGGATCAGGCTGCTGTAGAGCAGAGCCTCCCTCTGCAGGACATCCCTCTCCGGCAGTGACGTGGTGCGGCTCAGGCCAAGGCTCTCCGGCGGGCTGAACGGGTTGGTCCTCTTCAGAGATCCGCCGCAGCCCCCCGAAACCTGGCAATGCATCAGGGGAATGTGATGCACGATCAGCGTTTCTCCAGAAACCTTCGGAGGGCTGTTCATGGTCCCAGAGGAGGAAGGTAGGAGGCGGATCTACAGCAGCAGATTGAGGCTGAAGGTTTTTCTGGTTTGCAGATGTTGTTTTCACTCAGCTGGGCCCAGTTCTGCAGGACCGCCGGGGATCTGGAAGCAGAGGTCGGGGAAGTCCACACCGTGGTCAGAGTGGTACATCTGGACAAAAAAACAAGAGACAGAGTCATCAGGAGAGGAAGCAGCAAGCTTACAAAACCTTAACAAGTATTTTTGGTCTAATTTCTAGTACATTTCAAATGAGACAAAATTAACTTACTGGTAGCTTTTTACCAAGATATAAGAGCTTGTTTTCAGTCCAAAATCTCTAGTTTCACAGACAGATTATTTCTCTTATAACAAGACATTTTTTCCATGTTGTGATTGAAATACTCTGCCAATGGATCTAATTTTTTTTTTACCAATATGAAAGAATTAACTTAAAACAAGCTCCTACATTTTTCTGAAAAGTTACTTCTAAGTTAATTTTGTGTCATTTCAAATTTACTAAGATATTTGCAGTAGAAACTAGACCAAAAACACTAATAACATGGGAAAAATGCTGTGTTATAAGTGGAATAATCTGCCAATGGAATAAGTATTGATCCCGATACGCAGAGCATCCTAAGTTTAGGAGCATGTGCTTTAATACATACATTGTAATTCCTTAACTTTGAGATTGATTAAAAAAACAAACTTAGACTACATTTTTTGTTTAATGATTACTTTTTTGTTAAATTTGAGCTAAACCTTGCCCGTGATTCTGTATAATAAACGAGGAAAAGCCTGATTGGTGCATTAACGGGCCTCTGCAGCATCTAACTGCTGATGAGGGAGTTCAGGTGCGTTTGTTGGAGAAGGGATGCATCTAAACGTTGGAGTCCTCCAGTATTTCCTGAGCTACACAAACCTACAAGCATGAAGTGTTTAAATGTGGACAGAGTGAGTCAGCATCACGTGATAAACACCAAGCATTGACTCTCTAACAGGACTATGATCTCATTTCACCGCCTCAACAGCACAGACACCATCTCCCTTACCAACATCATCATCATCGTCTCTGTTGCCGGGTAAAATAAGACCACTTTCATAATACCCTGCAATCAGTTCTCTCCACGTCACCTGTGGATAATTACATGCTATATTTTATTAGAGATGAACATAACAAATTGCAATAACTATATCGAATTTTTTTCAGTCTCATCCAATCATCAATAATTTACTTACTTTCCCCCTCTTACAGTCATATATCATTATTAATAATATTTCAGATTAAGCGCTTTACATGCAGTCCTGTTACTTCCCTACCTGAGCCTGCAGGTTTGAATGCCAGCATGTTAAAACCAGTATAACAACTGGAACGGTTCTCCAGTTTGATGACCTTATTAGCGAAGACTTGGCTTTGAACAAAGAAGTGAAACCTCCACAATACGGCCATCCAAAACTGTGAATAACTCATTTATTTAGCTGATTTTAACCAATTTTAATGTGTCTCGGTCCACTGATTTTCTCTTTAGCAGGATGTTCCAGTATTAGCTTAATGAGCAACACAATGCTTGACAAAGGAAACCCAAAAGGGGCTTAAGAGATTAGCTGCTGGGGCAGAAAGGATGATTGCATAATGTGTGTTTGGACATATAATGAAGTGTGGTTACGGGAGGATTACAGGTTTAGTGATTGAAATAGGTAAGTCTGATGTTTTGACTCAAAATAACGCATTAAAGCCGCAGCAAGTAGCTTTTACAGAAAATGTTGTTTTTTTACATATTTAATAACACTGTCCATATATTGGGACAAATATGAGACAGATAAATCTTGAAAAGACAGAGCTACTCCACCTTCTTCCGGTGCCGCCTGAAGAAAAGCGCCGGTCAAAAACAACCAATCAGAGACAAGAAGAGGGTCTTAATGCTGCCAATCAACCTCAGGTACTAACTGCTAAATGTGACGGTGGTGGATAAACAACTTACCGTTACAGGAAGCTAAGCTATTGGTGGCTAAGCTAACTAGCCTTAGCATTCGGCGCTGTTGTGGTGAACCAGCTGTAGCATAAAACAAGGGGGAGGGTGTGAGCACCTTGTACACAAGGGTGATTGACAGTGCTAAGATCTTCCTCCTGGCTATGATTGGTTGTGTCTGACAGAGTGGTGAATTTGTTCTTTGAAGAATTAAAAGAGTAAATTATATGCTTTTTTAAAGAAGGTGTCAAGCGGATTTTAGCTTCTATTATATTGAAAATATATTTGTAAACCTCAAAATGCAAACAAGAATGTCTTCAGAAAAAAAGGAAGAAATACAAGAGACTGTTTGGACAAAGGGAAAGATTTAGCAACAAACCACTAAAATACAACAGACCAACAAAGTAGATTCAGAGAAGTTCAGCTTAGAGAAGCGACTAGTTGTTTCAACAATTCAACAGTATGTGGGGGAAATAAAAGGCTTCGCTTATTATAACGGAAAAACTGTCAATTAAGAAGGAATTTAAGTGAAAGGTTTTAGTGAATAAGGAAGCCAGTTTCTATGAGAACAGGGTGGGAAGCTGACCTATTAATGGAGCTGTGCAGGATGAGGAAGCAAAGCTGAAACAAAGGACATCCTCCCACTTATATCATCAGGGCTGCACTTCCAGGAATATGTGAGCGGCGGAGGGAGAGCAGGCAGCACTTCCTCACCAGGAAAGACAATTTACACGTCCAGACCAACGGGTGATGGACATGATTCACAGAGTTCTTATCGTCTACAGAATATAGTCCAGTTAAATTTGTGAAATAAAAATAGCAGCAGGCCTCTTCTGTAAAAGCAGGGACAGAAAATAACTTCAGGATTCCCACAGACTGTTTCCTGTTGATACTCCAGACATTCAAAACTCAAAGTTAAGGAGGAATGGATGAACGGACCCAAAGTCCTCCCATTAGAATGATCTGAAATGATCAGAATGTTTCTGTTAGCCGGAATCGGGTGTTTTCTGATGTGAATGTGGCTTTAAATCCGTCGTCCCTCCAGTCATCCCTCCAGTCGTTCCTCCATCCTGCTCTGTCTGAACTCCATGCTGCCTCTCCTCCTCCTGCCACGGAGGAACAGTCTGTATCTGTCTGCCTGCACATCCTCCCTCTGCTGGAGATGAATGCAGCTTTTGTTCGCTGCTCCCGTTCACCAAAACGCTGCTGAAGACGTCTGGAGGGAGGAGCTGATGAGACGAAATGCTGTAATTTAACATTCCTGAAGGCTTCGTCACAACTTACTGGGACAAAATGGAGAAGTTAGGTTGATGTCAAGTAGATAAAGCTCTGGAGTTTACTAAGATATGATAACAATCCAGTGATTTCTAAACCAAACAAAATAAAAATCAAAGAGTTATTTTGTTTTAAAATCAAAATTGTGGATAGTGTCGTAAAATATTCTGCTTTTTGCAACCTCAGAACTGGAGTATGTCACTTTTATTTTAAAAAATGTCATAGAAAAATATTTTTTTATTTAAAAAAACTATTTGATTGTTTTCATAAAAAATATATTTTACTGAAAATAGTTTTAGAAATGATTTTGAATTTAAAAACTATTAAAAAACTATTGTAAAAAACTTTTTACAAAAGACAAAATCTATTTAAACAAATTATAAAAAAGATTATTTTTAAAATAAAGAAGTATACTTTTTATTTAAAACAATTTTAATACTAAAAAATGTAATGTAAAATGTAGTGTAACAGTATGGTCTGAGACGAATAATCTGTGAAAAAATTTAGTTTCTCTGCCTTCTCCCAGTGCTAACTAAAAAAACGACCAATCAGAGCCAGGAGGCGGGTCTTAGCGCTGTCAATCACCCTTTGAATTGCTCTCTACTGTGCTACAGCTAGCATAACTTGTTGTAAATGCTCAGGCTAGTTAGCAGTTTTTTTCTTAAAATAAAAGTTACAGCAGCTTTAAATCTTCAGCTGATTGGTTGCTGCTTAAGGAAAACAACTCGACCCTGAGAGATCCCGGTCGGTCAACCCCGGGGACGTCTGCGTGAAAACATGACCTCGATCCCAGCTTTCCCCTCCAGGATTAACGGCAGCTTCCCTCCTCTGCTGTTTGTCTGCCTGAACTTGAGGAGCTTACAAAAGCTTGCATAACTAATGCCCACCATGTGCTGGCGCCACCAACAGGCGAGGATATTAACTCACATCCAGCAGGAGATCACTTTAGATCAGGAGATCCAAAATGCGGCCCGGGGGCCTATTGTGGCCCTTGGGCTGATTTTGTGCCGCCCCCAGCTGAAATTCAAAAATTAAATTTGGCCTTGAAATGCAGATGGAGACTTTTAATTTAAAAAATCAAGGTAAAAATAATTTTCTTAAACAGGAAAATGTAAAGTACAAAAAAAATAATTTGTCTTTTTATAAGCAACTTTTAACAAAAGGTAAAACCAAGTTTATCCAGAGACTTTTATGGAAACACCGACTTTGCTGCAACAAAATCAGCTTTAATTCTTTCTTAATCTTGGCTAAATATAGTGACCGTTTTGAAAGACAGTTACCCAAATCCTTTCTTATTACTGAAAATAAATTTATTCAGTCGAGCCCAAAAGAAGCTGAAAACTACACGGCTTTCATTTAATACAGTAAACATACAACATCTAATATCGTGTATTAGGGTCATTGTAGGAGCTGCACAGTGGTGCAGTTGGTAGAGCTGTTGCCTTGCAGCAAGAAGGTTCTGGGTTCAATTCCTGGCCCCAGTCTTTCTGCATGGTTTGCATGTTCTCCCTGTGCATAATGGGTTTTCTCCAGGTACTCCACTTTCCTCCCATAGTCCAAAAACATGACTGTCAGGTTAATTGGCCTCTCCAAATTGCCCCCGAGTGTGTGTATGCATGGTTGTGTCTGTGTTGCCCTGTGACAGACTGGCAACCTGTCCAGGGTGACTCCACCTCTCGCCCGGTCAAGGGTGTAAAGAAGATGGATTGAGGGTCATTGTAGAAAAATAAGTAGTATTTTCTGCCAAAAACTCAGAAACTTTGAGAATAAGCTAAGAATTTTTGTAAAACAAAACAAGGAAGTTGTTGTTTTTGTTGTTGTTGTTGTTGTTGTTGTTGTTTTTTAACCATTTTTTTTAGGATCCAAAATTAACAAAATTACTTTTTGGAGCTTTTTGTGTGTGATTTTTTTTCCTTTTTAAATTTTATTAAATTGATGATTATTTGATTTGAAAAGTTAAGACTGCAGTAAATAATGCCATTCAAAATAAAACAATTGATTCATAATATTTCTAATTGTTCCAAAAATCTCTCTTTTGCGTGAACCGAAAATGAAGGGTTAGTCGTCATTAAAAATATAGATTGTTAAAAATATAAGTATGGTAGATCAACTATTATTGTTCAGTGGGAATCTGAACTGTTGCCAGAAAACAACAAATCTTATATTTGCAGCGTGTTATATGATATAAATTAAAAAAAAACAAGTGAAAACAGTAAACTGTGCTTTTGAGAGCAGGAAAATAACATAAATCAGTAAATAACTGCCAAAATTAAAGTAAAAAAGAAAGTATATTATATCCCACATGTTAAAGGAGTTCATTGTTTTTGTTTGTTTGTTTGTCTTTGTCCTGAATATATCAATTTAAATGTTTTGTTTCTTTGCTTGTTTGTTTAGTTGGTTATTTTATGTTTGTTGCCGTTATTTGTCAATGCCTCTTTTTGTTAGTCTGTAATGTTTGTTTTATGTAATCACTGATTGGTGAATAAAACTTAAAAATGTATTTAAAGTTTTAAAGCACCGTTTCTCAAACTTGTACAGTTTGCACACTGAGGTGAACTTCCTGTTCTGTTCTCTTCCACAGAACAACACAATGAGAATGTGAACAGGTTATTAATGAAGTCCCTGCAGCTCGTAGCTCTCCTTCAGTCAGACAAACGAGCCTGAAATACAGAGCAGGCCGGGGTGTATTCACGTAAACACACACACGCACACGCACACACACACACACACACACACACACACACACGCACACGCACACACACACACACACACACACACACACACACACACACACACCGCCACCAAACAGTTGTCAGGGCAGCTTTAAATCAGAGCAGCAGTGCAAGCAGAGACTCAGGAAAACAATTAAGCTTCAAAGCTGGTGGGAAAAACCTGTTCATTTGTGTGAGTTGTTTGTAAAGAAAGCACTAGATTTATAGATGCTACCAGGAATCTCAGCCACAGTATATTTAAAACAAGCATTACTAGAAATATCAATATATCTGCAGCAGAGACGGGATTTAACGCATTCAGTTTGATTAATTAGCTATATAGATTACATTTTTTAACACAATCAATTTTTTTTTTACATTCAACGGTTCCTTTATGTTCGTGTTTCTGGTTTGCCTGTAAATCTGACGCACAAGCGTCAGCCGCAAACAGAGATTAACGACAAAGACGCTTTTTTGTTAATTTCTGCTCCTAAAAACGATCTAATGGGATGACGGAAATTACAATTGCTGTGTTCAAGTTGTGCTAAAAGGAGTTAGCCTATCAGCAAAGCTATTCAACCCTAAATTAGCATCTCAATGCTAAACATGTAGCAGCAGCACAGACGCTAATGCTAATGTCAGCGTCTACAGTCGACATTTCTACAGAAGCTCCATGAATGATCAGGAACTGAAACACTGGAAAGACCCATTTAAAAAAAATCCATTTACTTCAGGAAGTTTATCACTAAGTTTTTAGACTGTAAGTAATATATTTCATTAAATTGAGATAAGGGGTAGGATTAAATAAGTGTTCACTTCTTTCTGCTTCCTTTCAAACATAAAAGTCGTGGAAAACTAATTTTTTTTTTTTTGGTTTTTTATTTACTTGTTTTTCCTTATAAAACCAGCATTTGGTAAAAAAAAAAAAAAAAAAAAAGTCAACTCAAATACCCAGGTACTGATCAAATTATAAATCATTTAATATTTAAAAATTACATAAACGAGCCAATATGTAAAATTAAGTGTAAATGTTGGAATTTAAGGCCAAAAATCACAATAACTCAAAGTATAAGATGAGAAAAAAGAAAATGTTTCCAAATCACTTTCTCTCAATAATGAAACTTTAACAAAAACTGTCTGTGTGTATTTAGGTTAAAAATGTTTGTTTTTCATTCAGTGGGTAGAGAATCCACTGAATGAACATTTTATTACTTCATAATAAAAATACTCAAGTATAATAAAAATACTCCTAAAAGTACATTGTTTTCAAAAAAGTTGCTCAAGTAAATGTGTTTGAGCAACTGTAACTATTTACTACCAACTCTGGAGCCAGACTCAGTCAGACGTAGACGTTATTCACCGACCTCTGCTGCTGATGAGAGAAAATCACTCCTCAGGAGAAAAAATAAAAAACACAACAGGGCATGAATCATATCTGCACTCAGTGGCGCTGAAAACTGTAGATCCTGACACTGCAGATTAACATCGCAGCCCTCACCGAGACGTTTCCGAAGGCAGACATGCAAACCTCTGGAGGCCCTCGATTACATAACCAGAGAGACGCTGAAGAACAGCTGAACGGAGTGGAGAGGAGGCACGTTGGCCGACACACTGATGCAGAGGTGGTTCAGGAAAAGGTCTTTGGCTGAACGCTGCTGAGGCACTAATCCTGTAACGCCACAGTGATTAGCTCAGCGGACACTGACGCAGGAAGATTCGACCAAAAAACGCAAACCGAGAAACAGAAAATAAGCATGAATGGTTCCTGAAGCTGAGCTGGGAAGCTACGCAGCTCCAAGT
The DNA here is from genome assembly GCF_001443285.1 of Poecilia latipinna. Classification (NCBI taxonomy): domain Eukaryota; kingdom Metazoa; phylum Chordata; class Actinopteri; order Cyprinodontiformes; family Poeciliidae; genus Poecilia; species Poecilia latipinna. Next base: position 496,486 of record NW_015112859.1, on the reverse strand, counting down.
TATCACAGTACAATGATATTTTATAGAATTAAAAATCTTTTGTCCACTAACTTTTTTACTGTGTAATGCCTAAGTTAATACATTAATTACTTTTATTTTAATAAAGTTTTAAAAAATAATAGATACATAAAAATATAAAATGTAAATCAATACTAATTAAACATATTTCATTTGCTTAAATAAGCTGCTGTTTCCCACAACACAAGCTAATTTATAAAAATTGCATTTTTAAATGAAGCTGATAATCAAAACCAAAGCAAAAGCATAAAGTTCTCACATTTAACAAGCTGGAGCCAAAACAGTTTCAGGCTTAAAGACTATAAAATGAGACTCGCCGCATCACCGTTTCTATTATCAGCTGAATCTATAAACATTGTCTACAGCTCTGTTTATAAACACTGACAGCTCCTTTAATATCTCAAGGAAGAGTTACTGAATTCAGTTTGAACTGAAGTGTGTTCCTCCTGTTTGCAGGACGGTTGAGAGAAATAATGCTGCATTAACAATCCCTGCTCGCTCTTTAAAACAGCATCTATATTTGCTCTTATTTATCTAAATAACTGTGTCTTTGTACCAAGAGGAAGGATCTAACATTTACATTGGAGGCATTTTTAGTGACGTAATGACTTGGCTCCAACGTTGTGGTTCATTGGTGGGTTTCTTTTATAGAACCAGTGGAGAACTGGCTGTACCACCAGCCCTAATTTAGAACAGGAACTTCATTGTTGGGGAAAACACAGTTCAGACGGCCACTGATGGTCAAAGCAGACATACTGCACATTTTACAGGAAATGGACACATTCAATGATTATAAGAACAGTTTGATTTGATTTTGAAGAAACTAAAGGATCTGTTCTTTGAAGAATTCCCATTTCAGGTTGTAACATTTCCAGTGCAGATTTTCTTAAAGGGGCAGTATCATGTAAAATCAAAGGGTTTTTTTTAGCTTTACACCATGTTATAATGTTATTCCCTCACCAAAAACATACCTGATTCTTTCATGCATGTTTGAGAAGTATTTTAATCTCCATGGCAACCATATCCCCCACCCAGCTCCTTCAGGCTAACCAGGAGCAATTAGCAAACACCTCAGTGCAACGCTGATAAAAACTTTGTTAAAGGGTCAATTGAGGAGTCATGTTGTGATGACTTCCTGAAGGCAGAGTTTCAGAAAGAGTAGGAGTTTTTAAAGAGACAGAGGCCTGATTTCAAGGTGTTAAATCAGAAAATCAAATTTCTTTTAAGTCATATTTGATATATACAGCATTTTTATCACAACTAAATATAACATAGTTACTTGATTATGCTATAAAATGGCACTACATGACTGTAAAACACATAATTAAGCCCTTTTAAAACGGTTTTCAGTCTCAGACAGCAAAATCGACCCAAGACTTATTTTCTTTCATTGACAATATTTTTAGCTAGTAAAATGGATCTACCACCTGACAAAGCAGGAAGATCATATAACCTCCACCAGCAGCTGCTAGCAGCTAATGCTAAGTAAGCAGCCCTTCACAATAAGAGCCAAAATGCTTTGAACTTTAAATAACATATATGGAGTAATTTTGCATTTGATTTCAAATGTCAGAAATGTCACACTACTACTACTAAGTACTTATTACTTGACCTGTAATGATAACAAATAATAATGCAAACACATTATCAGATATCAATAAACTTTAAATTATAACAAACATTTAACACTGGAACAGGAAGACATTTTAAATATCCAGAATAAATAAAGAAAACAACAAATAAAATTAATTGTGATGTCTCTGTAAACAAAACTGTCCTTCAAAAAAGGGCTAGTTGAGACCAAAGCTCCAGAATGAAGATTTTTGTCCTCCAGTTTTCGGTAGGAAGAGCAAAAAGAGAAAAACAATAAATCATGAAAATAGGAATTATTGCCTTCAACATGTGATTAATTGATTTATTGCTTATTGTGTCCATTATTATGAATGCCTCTTGTTTTTAATTTTTAAGTTAAAACACATTTTTTGCGTTAGGATGGTCAGTTTGAGTGTATTTCCAGCCTCAAGGATGCCAATAAATTTACTCAGCTTTGCTTGACACAAATTGGCAAAATTATGCAAAGTATAATTGCACGTGTTGTAATATTTCTGCTGTACCAACAGACTTTGCTCCACATGGTCATTGGTTAAACAAGCAGGCCAGTGTTGGAGACTGGAAGGACGGCTAATTAAAACCCAGACACAAACTCAGGGCTTGGTGACTGACATATATGCAGCTGATGAACAACAGCTGAGTCACTGTCAAAAGACATCAGTTTGAGCTGGAGCCTTATTCCCGTTTTAGTTCTGGAAGAACTTGGGTTTATATTTAAACAGGGCTGGACGACATGACTGAAAAACGTATCACGATATAAGCGTTTCATCGATAATTGTTGATTTTTTTTTTTTAAATATCTGAAATACTGCCAAGCTGGTGGCATGACTTTGCGTGTTTTATCCACAGTTTTCACTCTACAACATTGTTTATTTGTAAGCAGTTATGAGGCAAAAGGTGGTAAAGTGACTCAACAAGTTGTTGCTAGGTAACCAGAGTTGGAGGGAATTCTAAACTGTTCGTTGCCCAGCAGGTTGTTGCTAGGTAACCAAAGATTGAGAGAGTTAGTTGATTCCACCAAATCACTCTGGATCCAAGTCCAGAAAATATTCTGTATATTACATTCAATACTCTAAAATATCTATTAATATTGATTACCATACCTATTACAACATATATTTTTATTGATTTATTGTCTAGCCCTATATTTACATGTAAATCCTGTCAGGAACTAAACTAAAAAGAGAAATAATCACAAAATGAGTGGCCTGAGATATGTAAACCTAATAGTTTATTTAGTCTTTTGTGAGTAAATATAATAAAATAACTTGAAAAAGCTGAAAATCCTGAACAAATACTAGAAATTTAAAACAAAATCTATATAAAACAATACAATATAATAACAAACAGGACACTAATATATAAAGTAGCTCATGTACTTTCAGAAGCTGTCCTAAAATTTAAAAAATGGTTTTAAGTGCATCTATTGCCACTGTAAAAAGGTCAAAAACCTGAAAAGAAAATAATACAAAAGAATGAAATTCGAGCTTCTTTGGTTTGCACTTGAGAGACAAACAAAAATTATCTAACAATGAAAGACAGGCAACAATGTCAAACGGTGAGAAGGGCTACAAAATGCAGACCAGCCCAGCACAAAAACAGTTTATATAACAATATCACCTTTTATTCCTCTGCATTCCTCCTGAGATTATCTGATTGTCTTTAACGGTACAGACAACAGGATAAGACGCTTTACAGACACAAAACTCCTACGCTTTATGAAAATACTTTAGGAAAAAACAAAACAAAGCCGAGATTAAAAAAGAGCAGGAAATTAAATCTGAGCAGTCACAGTCACTCCCTAAAGGAAAAATTTTACACAGATGATCAGATCAGTTTACACAGATGATCCATCTGATGGGAATCAGGTTAGGTATCAAAGCTTAATGCTAATCCTGCAGCCCTGACACAAACATAACGCTGTTTAGATCAGAGAGTAATCTGCATCCCTCTCTCTGTAAAAGACAACAAGACACCATCAGGAATATAACAGGAAAAACAGGCCTCCAGCCTTCAAAATAAAAGCTTAAAAATAAATTTTAAACAAGGCCATTGTCTCAAAGTATTATTCGTTGGGTACACTTCTTAAATTAGATCAGATTGTATTATTGAAAGATAATGTAACATATCTTCTTTTTTTGTTGAGCTTGCACCTTTAATACATCAAAACTGAAACCCTACGTTGTTCATGCCAAAAAGAAAAACACATATACTGTATTTATTGTGTTTAATGTAGAAATAACTTGCCTTTTTGAGGGCACAAAAAGTCAAAATAAAAATCTTTATCTGCCAGTAAAAGCCACATTGGTGTGTAGGGATGGAGATTTATGTTATCGAATAATATCTATGAAATTCAAATAATGAAAACTGATAGCATTGTAGAGATTGTTTGCCTTATGATTTTGGTTCCATGAAAGCATCAATAGATAAATGTAAAAATATTAAATGCAGTTACTAAGTGAGGTTTTCATATTTTTTCAAAAAGCACACTTCATTACGTAAATATATGAATAAGCATATTTTTTAAGGTTTTTTTAATAGTAACTGTATGTACACAGTCATTCAGTTATCTACAAAATACTGCAAGGAAGTTAGAAAATACCTTAAAATCTACTTTGGTGTGTGCTGCTTTGCTCAAAATGTACTTTTACTTAATATAATCACTTTAAATAAAATCCGCAAAGATAATAATTCATATAAATCTTTATAACAAAAATGAAGCATAGAACTCCTCCCAAAAAACAAAAACAATGATAGAAGTTGACATGCTTTTATTTTGAACGGCCAGAGCGGAAGTCGTACTGGTACGTTCTTTTGAACGTGACGCGTGTTGCTGAGGATGATTCCAGTAATGTGGGATCAATATGGAGATAACAGAGGGGACAAGGCCGCTGAAGGGGCAAACTCTGCGCCACCAACAAACATACACTGTATAAATATAAATCTTACTAATTACAATCTAATTCAGAGCAGATGGCTGCCATATTTAATCCGAACATACACAGTTAAACATCGATGAAGATGGTGATGTGTCAAACCGTTAGAACGAGCCTTCATACACATAACGCCACAAGCTAATTTTAGGGTCACCTTTCCATTAAAGCGTAATTTACTTCACTGTAGACGGAAAATATTTCACTCTTAATAAAATACTATGAAGCGGGGAAACCGAAGCTGTGTTTTTCGGTTCAGACTGCATCATATTATGTTTTCACCTCCGACTCGATGATGGTTAGCGGAGCCTTTTCTCCTCACCCACCCGCGGTTCAAACAACAAAAATCAGCATTTATCCGCTTTACCTTGTCCGACGTAGTCTTCGGTCGTTCCGTTTCCGATAAAAAACCAACGGGTGTAGCGCTGTATGACCGAGCTGGTGGGTTGCTAGTTTTCTCCGTGTGGGAATGTTGTTTTCTCTCTGAGAGACAGACTGCAGGCAGGCAGGCAGGCAGAGCCGCGGAGGAGCATCGCAGGATGGGAGGGACCCGGAGCCTCACGTCAGCCTGAGGTCACCATCTTGGCCCCAGACCGGATTATCTGACCCGGGCTGGGACAAATGACTGTCAACAAGCATGTCGCCTCATCCAGGGATAAGTTCTATACTCAATAATGAGGGATTTTACACAAAGATAACAACGGTTTTTAATTCTATCCAGGGCCGGCCCAAAGCTGCTTAGGGCCCCTACACCACGAGGGAGCCCACAAGCGCACCAATCTAGCAATATATATATATATATATATATATATTTATTTATTTATTTATTTAAAGAACCTTGAGAACAAAAATTGTTCTCAAGTAAGAGTATCACTATTTCAACATATTTTTACTCAAGTAAAAGTAAAAAGTAGTCAAGAAATTACTAAAGTAAGAGTAAAAAAGTATTTCGTAAAAAGGCTAATCAAGTACTGAATAAGTTATCAAATTATCAATCATTTAATATTTAAAATTACATAATCAGAAAGAAAAAAAATAAAATTAAGTAGAAATGTTGGTATTTGAAGGACATAAATGACAATAATTCATAAAGTAACAAACAAATAAAATAGGCAAACTAAAAAATGTTCCAAATCAGTTTTTTCAATAAAAAAAACTTTAACAAAAACTGTGTGTGTCTGTGTCAGGTGAATTTGAGAACTGTGAATAATCCAGAAAATCCAGAAATTTTACTCATGTAAGAGTAGCAATTACTTTATAAAAAAAAATAATTAAGAGAAAGTAAAAAGAATATCATAGTAAAATACTCCTAAAAGTACTTTTAAAAACATTACTCAAGTAAATGTGCCTGAATAAATGTAACTAGGTGTAAATTCTGTTACACCTAGAAATACTTTTTCTATATTGTTACGCAAATAACAGTTAATCTCTTCCTGTGGCTGCTGTCCCTGTTGGGGATGTATAAGATGTCAAACTCAACTTGTTTACTGTAAATGTATTATTCATCAGCTGATGTTACTTCTGAATAGTTAAAAAATGGCACACTAAATACCTCTCTACATTTCAAACTCCAAATTATTTTTTTGTTTGTTTCCCTTGCGAGGTTAAAATCAACAGCCATAATAGCCACTGTTATGATGTAAGCTAATTACAAATTATGCTAATGATAGTAGATATGTTAGACTCATAGATTAGTTTGAGTATCATGTTCTTTGTAAATCAGCTTGACCTCTACTACCAAACATAAAGAAAAAATACATTTAAGGTGGGATCATATAATTAAATGTCAAATCTGTTTACCTTATCAGCCTTTCTTCTGTTATGTTAAATGAGCCCCATCTAGTGGTCATATTTTTTATTACAATCAAACAGGACGTTTTACAATGACATTTAGCACAATTAAGCACATTAAATTCATTCAGAAAATAAACAGTTTCCTGCTTTGTCATTGAATTAATTGAAATTTACTGATATATTTCACTGCACAATTGAGCTGGCTGCCATCATTTTCATAAAATTAAGTGGACCTCCTGCAATAAATCACCAAAAATAAGGCAAATATGGACACCTGGTCAGATTCCAGAAACTCATTAGATTATGTGAACTAAACTAAGCATAAAATGTGGCAGAAAAATTGTACATCTTTCTGTTCTTCTTTTTCTTCTTCTTCTTTTCATATTTTTTTTCTTTCCAGCCCTCCAACCATGCAGCTGTACCTTTATTAAGTTGGCCAAAACTTGACAACTCAGAAAATAAAAGCCAATACATTGACATGTGGTAACTGCATTTCTTGGGTTTTTCTAATTCTTTGTTACAGTGTTGGACACTAATTTGAATTAAGGAAGTATATTCCTGGAAAGGTAAAGTGGTGCTTTATTCATATAGTAACTTTGAAGCATCTGTCTGGGTGGTGAGGGAAGTCAACCATCCAAAACCAAAGTTCTGTATGTCTGGTACTTGAATATAACTTTTTTAAGCATGCTGAAGTAGGGTGAATTTTTGCAGTTTAATAAAAAACAAAGACAAACAAACAAAAAAAACAAAAAACTCTTTTTCAAGGCTGTTCTGAAAAGGCTTAAGCACTAACTAGCAAATTGAATACCCCATCATGATACCCCATATCTTGATGGGGTATCAGGGCTACCAGAAAAATTTTGTATTTCACTCTTGTTGGCATGAATAATAAAACCATGTTAAGTACTTTATCTGAAAATGTTTACACATCAGTTTTTAGTCAAGTTAAAAAGAAATGACAGTACAAATATCCATAATAAAATAATTGCACCGCCACTTGTTTGATTTTTGACCATCTGTTTACGTACTTAGCATCTTAAACCAGTCATCTGTTGTGGTTTGGATTGTAATGTTGCAAAAGTGAAACTGCTGGAGTGGTTTAATTGGGTTTAATTGGGTTTAACTGGGTAAAGAGAGTGATGGGTGGTTTCAGTTGTGAAAATTTAGTTTAGTTGTGAGTTAGCTGTTTAATTCCCAGAGTGACAACTGCAAAAAGCAAATTTTTTTAGGTTTTAATTTGATAATTCTGGTGAATGTCGTGATAGAATTAAAAATAATCATTATGGATCAACATTTCTACCAATTTTTTGCTCTTTCCACCTTTTAGCTGGATCACAAAACATCCCACCATGCTGAATGGGAGGGCCCTACTGGCAACCTAAAGGTAATGCAATTATTAGTATGGGTTTAATATGGATTTAATATCCTAATACTCTCCACATGCATTTTTGGCAGGAGATTTTTTGTACTTGACCAATGAACTCCCTTTTTCTGCCACTAGATGACAGAATGTGTCCTGTAGGAGTAGCTAAGAGCTGCATTTTTTCTAAATCAACTTGTAATGGATTTATGCTTGCAGAATATAGGTGAAATATACTAATTTCTGGTTTAATTAATTATAAACAACTGATTTTGTACCAAACCAAAGATGATGTAACACTTACTCAAAGGATCCACAAGTTTCACAATAAGTTTTGAATGAAATATTTAGTTTCTGCTATAATAAACATTTTAATATACATTCAACATCATTTTACCTGCTCTGGTGTCTTTAACTCTGAGTTTATTAAGAACTATAGCTTCTACGTTTTCTGATCTGGTCTCGTCCGGTGAGATGAGGATAACGGCAGCTGCATGTGCATACAGGATCTCCCCATAATCCCAGTACTACCGACGAGGTAGTTCATTATATAATGTTTGTTTCTGTTTTTTTCAGATTAAAAAAAAAGATCTGTTTACATAACATGAGTGGAAGTTCTGTACTAGAGTCTGATCTTTGGCATCCGTTGCTCAGCTGTATAATCTTACATGGATCCCTCACAGAGTGGATCTGCAAGTAGCTTTTTGTACAAATATACATATAAATTGTTCTATTTATGAAAGTATCCAAAATCAAACCTTAATACAACAAAGCAATCTTAAACAACTGTAAAAGAATAAATAAAACACATGCTCGTTGTTCAGAGGCTTATTTTATATCTATACAACTATTAAAAAATGTAAATACATTTTAAAATGTTTTAAATACAGCAGTCACATAAGTTATGTGTTGCATTCATGTCTTAGAATATATGAAAATAAAATATTTTTCATAAGATCAGAAAGGAACATCAGCTAGAAAATGTTGAAGTAACTTTTGTATTTTATGTAAATATTGCATATAATATGACTCAAAATGAGAAGTTACCCTTATCTGGCAATAGTTGCGCAAATATTTCATTTATTACAAAGAATAAATCATTATATTTAATTAACTTAAGGATGTTATGAGCTTAGATACTTTTCAGATATTTACCTGGTATTTTAAGAACTACAAAAAAAATCAATAAAAATTTTACCTCTTCCAAAGATGTCTTTGAATTTTTTCAGTTGTAAAATGTCAAATGTTCAGCGTTCCTCAGTTTTTACTAAAAGTAACATTTCTTACATAAAATCAGTCTTTCGGTCTTTTAAAAACTTGTTTGAAATAAAATAAAAATTCTCAACAGACATAAAATGAAGCTTTCTTTCTTGAAACACCTGCAGGTTGAACCTGCCTCCATTAGATCCACCTCATGTCAGTCAAGCGTTCAGGATGAAGCAGCTGTGATTGGTTAGTTCACATCTAGTTAAATGCTTAGCAGGTTTCTCAGCTTTATGGAAAGAAGAAAGACATAAACTGGGTTAGTTTGTTGAGTCTTACAGGTATTTCTAAATGTTTGTTTTCCTGACTTTTTCTCAAGCCATGGCAAATATTCAATGGTAGCATTTTTGGGGGCAGTTATTTTCAGACTTAAACATTTCCTTGAATGATCTATATTTATGGTTTAACCTGATTTATTTCTAGGCTGGTGCTGCTCTGGCTGCTGTTCATTGGGGAGCTCCAAGCCAGAACTGAATGTCAGCTTGCTGATTAACATTTGAATTATGAGTTTTGGATTGTCATACACTCTATATCTTGGGCACCGGAGCTTATAACTTATTGTTTCACAGCTTTCCCTCATGATTCTGCTCCTGCTGAGAGCAATGTCCCTCATGGCTACCAACTGATTCCCTCTTCGCAGTCTGAGGTCCTCAACCATCAAGAAAAGTTTCCCCATGTTCCTTTTGTGAATCAAGGTTACAACTCAGGTGCCAAGATATCAGCAGAAACCTCAGTTCCATGTTTCTGGGCACCAAGGGAGAACATTCCCATAAACTCTATGCCTCAGGTACCTAGCAACCATCGGCAATATTAAAGGCCAGAGTCCCACGGAACCAGCCACAGGCCAAATTCTCCAAACCAGGCCTTTAACTTCCAGCAGGGGCCCAAACCCCAAGAGCTAATAAACCACTAACAAAGACCCCCAACCCAGAGGTCTCAGGGTCCTTCCTACCAGCAACATTATCTACCCCTGTCTCATGGGCAAAGATGCAAGCAAAACCCCTCTTTAGAGGCACCTATCAGCCACCAAAGACATCAGGTGCCCAAACCTCAAGGACCAAATCAACCAAATCCTCAGGTCTGGGAACAACACCAGCCTTCTGATAGAATGTTTCATTCTTTGGATCAAAATGAAGGAAGACGAAGAGTTCCACCAGGTAAGTTTACAGCATTTATATTTATCCCCTCGACTGTTTTCTACTGTCTCTTTATGATGAGTTTGCTCTAAACTATGGAAGAAAGAAGACTCGAGACTTTTTTGTCTTTACTGGAAGGGTAATGATGACTAATTAGTCATCATTAGTCAATGATGACTAATGGCTTCAATTTCTTCACACAACTAAAATATTATCTAAAGGAAGTTGGTGGGTTCTGGTTGTAAAACTTCATGCTGAGGGTTACAATTGGTTTTGATAAAGTATAAATTACCTTTTTGTTCTAGAAAAGATACTCTAAATGGCCAAAGCTTTATATTAAAGACGTGGGTCAATACAATTTTTCTAAAAGTTGCATGAAACACCTGTTACGAATCGGAATCTCTAAACTCCGACTCCTTACTCCGGTCCGTGAACGCAGCAGCAGAGCCGCCTCGCTCTACCGGATTTCAGCCGGTAGTCTGTCGGTCTCAGCCGGTGACAGTCAACCCTGAAACCCCTCAGGGCTCCGCGGATTGTCCGCGTCACATCATTGCTGCTTCCTTTTTTTTATTTTATTCATTTGTGTGATGGCGCGGAAAGTGAGTGAGATTTTTGGCTGGAGTATAAATGACTGCGGAGCAACAGGCAACTGGGTTGGGGAAACTCACTGAGGGTTGCTCGGCTTTGGAGGAACTGCAGAATCCCGCTGCGATGTCCCTGCTGTGCGTCAGAGGTATGCGCTCTGGTTAGATTTATGTTAAATATTATGCTTGCTATGGTTTGAGAGGGGAAATTGGTACAAAACTGTAGAAGGAATTATACAGAACTCAAAGCGTAAAGTCTATTTTTAGTCAAAAATCACCGCATTTTAAGCAGGAGTGAATTCGACTACATCCAATTGTTTTACAGAAACCTTGAAGTCGATGCCTTCGAGTCTAAATAAGAAGATTACAGTAAATCTACTTTATTCGTGTGGAACCTCCTTAAAACTTGAACTTAACTAGAAAAAGTTTTAAACTGGAGAGCAAATTTTAAAGTAACATTTAGTGGGGGGGGGGGGGGGAAAAAGAAAACACCCTCAAAACTGGTTTAATTTTTTTTTTCAATTTAAAAGGT